>NC_142502.1:71824615-72130769 GCF_057876585.1 Rhinolophus sinicus | reverse complement strand
TTCCAAATTATCTTTAATGGGTCTGTATGACCTTTATAATGAAAAGCAAAAATTTTAATGAAAAAATTAGATTTTTGTGCCTTCTTACTTACATGTCCTTGCAGTATCTGATGTGCGTCCTCCATCACCATCAGTATAAACAGGAACTACTGTAACAGTGTATGGGGTATCTGGCTGCAGATTCCTAAGAATGGCATAATTGGTATTCCCAGGGATTGGTACCTAAAGATTTAATAAGATATAAAGTACTTGATTTGAAAAACATGTAAGAGAAATAATACTTCAAACAATAAAATACTCAAAATACTAACTCAAGACCAAGTCAAGAAGCAAGCTCTGCAATATTGGAATATAATGATGTGCCTTCATATAAACTGTTACAGGGTTATAATGACTTCTCTAGACCGCTACACTCACCCTAGGCTTCTCTTTTAGAACTTCCTGGAATGGTTACTTCCCCCAGCCCTAACCCTCCTCAATCCCCTTATCACACAGACACTAAGATTCCAATCTATTACCCACTGTCAAGTTCTATTAAATGAATATGAACTTCTTCAGTGCTAAAATAAATTGGTTAACTCCTTTAGCTCCACTTTTAAATCATTTCACTACGTTTAAACAAACATTCATTTTTCACTACAGGAAATAGTTACCAGTTCCTCTGGACCACCTGCTGTTTGTGTGTAGAAGAGCTTGTACTGACGAGGATTTCCCTCTGCATGGTCCCAGCGAACATTCAAGGTGCTGGTAGAAGGGTCATACACTCTTAGGTTCTTCACAGTATTCAGAGGTTCTGGAATGTGCAGAAATCACATCACAGTATGATCTTAAGCAAGCACACACGAAACACAGGCTCACTGATATCTCCCAGGAATCCTGGAACGTAGCAGGCACCCCATAATGGGTACCCAACAAATATTTGTTGAAGTAGTGAATAAATGAAAGAATGTCTGTGGTAATCTGGTACACATCTCATTTCTCCATGAGATAGTTTGGCCCCAGAGCTTTTTTTATCCTAAAAAGTAATAAATGTCTTTCTCCACAGAGACAGTTGACTAACTCCAAGCAAGGATATTAAAAACAATTAATATCATTTTTTAAATGCATTTTAAAAGATTAGCAAAACTCTGAGTCACTGTGTTTCCAGATAAGGACGTGATGCTGTTCCAGTGGTAATTATTAAAGAAGATACAGGAGTCTGGGTTCACTTACTGGTCTTGCCTCTTCCGGTCATCCGACCTCCTTCACCATCAGGATACAGGGAGGATACAGTGATTGTGTAAGGAGTGTCGGGCTTCAGTTTCTGCAGGACCACACTGTTCTGTCTTCCCCCTATCGTGGTCTTGAGTAAAACAGGAATAAGTGTTAACCTTGTTCTCTCCATCTCACTATTAGAAAAAGCTCTTTAGGCAGGGAAGCCATTTGAGATCCTTGCCAAGGTCTGGAAACACGTACTGCAGTGAAGGTTTAAAAGCTATCTATCTTATGGTATCATTTTAAATGTAAATTATGCACCTTGAATCACAAAAAGGATTCTAAGCCTTAAGCTGGTGACCTCAAAAAACTATTTCCATTTGCTCACCTCCAGCACTGCCAAATTTCATCCATAACACATTTCACAGATCTCTTCCCAAAAAGGCATTAATCATAAGGGAGCTACAAAGGAACTTGAAGATAGCAAAGGAACTTCTTACTTTTTTACAGATGTTTTTCATTTGCTTTAGAAACACATTAAAATGATTCAGCAAAAGATCTAAAGCTTTTGGTGTTTCCCCCAAACACTGCCACTCTAACAGTATTAGCTTTGTAAACTACGTGACCAGACCTTTTGCCAGGACACAATCAGGCAGGGGTTCCCAGCCATCTCCATGATCCCACCCTTGTGGTACGATGCTTTTTAAATTTCTTCTAATTACAGAGTTTTAAGTATTGTATTCATTGCTTAAGGTCATCTAGCTATCTTGCTGAAAGAAAATTTGTATGATTTGTTAACAGCTTACCAAATTCAGATGTTTCTCCCACACTAATTAAAATCGCATGAAAAAGGCATGCTGCCCACAATGAGTACACATGTGGATGGCTGGGTGCACGAGCATAGTCCAGATGTTTCCCACTTCACACCCATCCTCTCAAGCAGCCTGAGTTCCAGGGAAAATCTCAGCGAATCACTGTAGCCATTCTCAATGTCAGCAAATTAAACTACAGTGGCTAATTTTAATAAATTTAAAATTTGAGGCTATGAAAGAAAAGTATCAGTTTGATACTTAGCGAATCCAAAAGTAGCCACTTAATAGAATTAGCCTTATGAGTAAGCAGAGGGATGTCTGCCTACTTCTGTCCAGAGCTCCAAGATAATTCTGGCATCAGTGATTCATTACTTTATTTCTGGACTAGCATTGAAATGCAAAGATCCCTAAGAATAAGAAACCTAGAGGGATTATCAACTCATACTTTCCAGAGGATAATTTTATGAGACTCCATCTAATTACAACAAATAGTTGAGAAACAGTAACAGAGATTCAGGACAGCAGTTGGAGGGTCAGTATCACGGTGAAGTTTAGCCTGTTTTATAGTTTTACCTAAATCTGGTCTGGCACAGACAAAGAGATCTACTTCTGACATTAAAATATCAATCCATTAAATGTGTCTTGCTTATTTTATATAGAAGCCAGTTTATTACAGTTGGTATTTAATTTACTGTTGATAACCTATTCAAGTAAAATACACGAATTTTCAATCCAAATACATTAAACTACCTAAGTCTGGTTCTATGGAAACCGCGAAAGGCCAACTGAAAAGTCTCACTGGGGGTGGGAGGGTTTCTGGTTCAGCGTAAGATGTGTGACTGATTTGCTGGCGCTCAGCTAGTCAAATGATTAAAGGTTAATGACTCATATCTCTCTAAGGCTATGTGAGGAATTATAATGGACCCCCCCGCCCGCAAAAAAAAATCAACCTCTCCAAAAGAAGTATTTGATACAAATCAGAAAGCATCACCTCATCTGTGTTAAAATCATGGTGCTTCCTGAGCTAAGATAATGTGTGTAGTTGTAGACACACATTTCATAAAAGCAAAGCTGGAAAAAGTTCAAAGACAGACAACTAAACTAAGCAAGGTGAATAGACAAGGGCTCTGTTAAAAAAGGAAAAACAGAGAAGATACAATAGATGAAGGCTGAGTTTACAGTCCTACTGTATTTCTCACAAAATTCTATTTGAGTAAATATAAAAAGAATTTTAAAAAAGTATGAATTACGATAACAGGTGCCCATATCTGAAAACACCAGATCTAGGAGATACCCTATGTCATGCAAAAAACGAACAAAAGAAAATCAAATAATGGAAATTTAGGAACTTTTCAGCACTGATTAAGCTAGGGAGATATAGATTGAAAATTTAAATAGACTCAAAAATCTAGATATCTTCGTGGATAATCCAATTGTGATAGCTTTTTAAGGGAAATGTGGACACGTTGAGACACTTTCCTGATGCTGTGAGACAACCATGAAGAGCAACTCTTGTCTCCCATGAGGACATCTACTGAGTTTCCATCAGGGATGGAGTCAAATAATTCCATCCAATATAGTAAATCTTACATCTCTCAAAATAATAAGTATGACTAACCAAATACTGCAGTGAAGAATTTTGAAGAGGAAAGGGTAGAATTGGTCTAATAGTTTTTTCAAAACAAATTACCGTTTGTTCATTGCCTTCGCCTGTTGAAGGCTGGTAAGTGATTCTGTATTTCTGCACACGCCCACTAGCAGGATCCCACTTAACCGTCAGGCTGTTAGATGTTGCATTGTACACCTGAAGGTTCCGTGGCCCGCTTTTTGGAGCTGAAAGAAGAATGTTGAGAAACAGAATAAGAATGTGGAACAAGGCCTCCCTCCAAAATATGCACTGTTCCCAAGGAAATCAATAGAACCATATACTTATAGGTTTAGCACTAAATTAGACCCATGATAAATCATGGTTATCAAGTCTTAAATGACTCTAACAAATAGCAGCAAAGCAAAGTTTTTCAAGAAAAGAAGGCCTGTTTTTAAAAGGTTCCAATCAACACCTTACAATTTAAAAGCAGAAGGCCTGTTTGCAACAGATTTTGTGGTATTTTTCTTTCATTCATTCATTCATCTATTCATTCATTATCTGGACATTCATATAATTCAGCAAATTAAATTCTTACCTTGTGTTGTTAAGGGTACCAAACGCACTAGAAAAATAGAGAGAATTTGGGAGAATATTACTAATATAGCTAAAGCTCTATTTTTTAAATTAATTTTAAAATAACTATGTCCTGAAGGATGAACACCTACGTGTGCGCTCACTGCCAGTCAGGTCATCGCTTTCTGACTCATCAGGATAGATGCCAGTGATAGAAATTTCATAGAGAGTGTTTGGGTTCAGGTTTTCAAACACCAAACTATTTTCATCTCCATTTAAAATGGTCTTAGGAAAAGAGAAAGAAAAAAACAAACCCACACGAAATTAAGTCACCACATACATCATATACTCAATGGCAGTTTGCTGACATTATTTACTCAGATGTTTCTCCTGCTTTGATTCATGCCATGAGCTCAAATGTCACTCGTAGGAAAGGATGCTTTTCTGACAACAGAGTTAATACATATTTCAAAAAGATTTTCTATAATTAAATGGGATTTTTTTTAAAAAAGAAAGAAAACAAAGGGGGAAAAAAGAAAGAATGAGAGTTAACACTACCTCCATCTTATCCGAGCTTCCAGAAGGTGCCCAGGTTATTCTGTAGAGAGAAACATCGGAAGCTCCATGATCCCAAGTTCCTCTGAAACTCTCTGGTGTTACTTCAGTAATCTTCAGGTTTTTTGGTGCCGGCACCTTGCCTATCATAAGAAAAGGCAGGATTAAGTTCTTTAATGTGATCTACAAAGTTAGTAATAATACAACTGCCTTGTTTTATTTTAATGGACATGGAGAAGCTGGCTGAAAACATTGCTCAGAACCAAATATGTCACCAAATCAGCTCATTTGAAAGATAAATAAGAGCTCTGAAAGCGGGAAGCTCTGTATGGCTATAAGAGGGGATTATTTATGTTCTATTAAAATGGTGATGTATTTTTTAAAAAGGTACCATTAGTAATACTTTTCTAACTCAGTGGTTCCTAATCATTTTGCATCTCAAACTTTTTGAAAATCTAATGAAAATCACAGACTCTTTCACGCAGCAGTACACTAAGCAGAAACTTTGGCATGTAATATCGGAGAGTGCATGAACCTTCAATGGTCCATGAAATGTTATAATCTAAGTGATCCATGCGTAAGCTTTTCCTATACTCACTAAACTTAAACACAATGTGAAACAGACTGTACTGACTCTACCCAGAGAGAGGAATAACCCCGGAGTGCTGATGACTGCTGAAATCCCAATTAAAAGGTCCTCCATTACACAGGCACTCTAGTTTGCAGCACAAGCAGCTGGAAGTGTCTGCCACCAGTTTTGAGCTTTCATTGTTAAGCATTTCTTTATCTCCTGGTAACCAAAGCCAACTACACAATACCTAGAGCCATCAAAAAGTTGTTTCTTATAATTACAATGAAAAAGCTCATTGAGATATAATACCACTTTCACAAGCACAACTGCCATCAAACCATCTGTTAAAGATGAACTCTGGGTGTATCTAAAAGTTATCAGGAAATCTTAAGAATTAAAAACATATATTGAAAGTATGAATTTAGTATACTAAATTACCGGCTTTCACTAGCCTTTTTTCCCTCGACTTCTTTTTCTCTTTACTGCACGTTATGTTTATGTAAAGCTGTCAGTCTACTCATATGTATCAATTTTTATCTCTAACCACTACCCTTACCGGGAAAGTCCTGAGGTCAAGAAGGCAACTGAAATTGCTAAGAGATGTCACATGGTAAGAAAATAGCAGACGTGGATACTGCCTGATGTTAAGGCACAGGCTGTGACATTTGACAAGATGTACAGACAGCTGAGCACTAATGGGGAAGCTTTTGAGCCTCTGCTGATGGAGTTACTGGACAGGAATTAAAAGTTCCAGGCCATGGTCTGATCCCACCGCTAGCTTACTGGATGAGGTTAGTCAAATCATTTAAATTCTCTACACCTGTGCTGCCCACTATGCGAGCACTAGCTACATGTGGCTATTGAAATGTGGCAAGTCCAAACTAAGATACACTGTCAGTGTAAAATTAATACACACTGGATTTCAAAGAATTATGATGAAAAAAGTGAACTATCTCTTTAAAAATTATACTGATGCATGTTGAAATAATAATCTTTTAGATATATTGGGTTCAACAAAACACATTTTTAAAATTAACTTGATCTGTCTCTTTTTACCTTTTGTATTGTGGCTACTAGAACATTTGGAATTACATATGTGGCTCCCATTATATTTCTCTGGAATCCTGCTGGCTCTAGACCTCGATTTCTTAACTACTATTTAACTAGGATATTATGGGCTGAGTGCAGTGTCAGGCACTGGAGATACAAAATTGAACAAAATAAATATGTCTCTGCCTACATTAGTAGGGAGCGAGGAGAAAGTAGAATAGATTTCTTTAAAAAAAAAGACCAAGAGGCAAACATAATTGAGTTGAATGCTATGGAAGTACCATGAGAGGGAGAGAAACTGAAGTCCCTCAAAGAGGCAACAGAATGGAGCAGGGAAGGAGGGGCAAGGCAGGTTGCTCTGCATCTCCCTACCTTTCCACTGTGGAAGTCTGCCCTTCCTCTGAAATCCAACAGCATACAATCTGAGTGCCATATACCTCACCTTCCTTACATGATCCCATGTATTCTTAATTCATTGTCTTATCTCCACAATGAAATCATAAACTATCGAGAGCAAAGATACTTATATTTTGTTACCCCTGATAGTCATTTACCTATAGTGAGATGTCAAAAAATATTTGATAACTAATGCAACTTTTCCAGAGAAAATATCCAACCTACACCACGAGTGTACTTTCTTCCCCCCACCCCACCCCACCCCACCCCACCCCACCCTACCCCACACACCTACCAGTTAAGCATCTAGAAGATGAATTAGTGACAGTGGCTGGTAGAATAACAGGAGGATAGAAAATATTATAAAAGAAATGGACATAAAAGTAGAAGAGGGGAAGAAAATAAGTGAAAAACAATCTATCAATCCAAACATATTAAACACTGACAAAAAAAAATAGCATTAAGAAACAAAATGACCCAGTAAGGTTACTTATGCGTGCATGTAGTATTGTTTCTCAACTACCAATTAAGCATTTGCACAACTCACGGGTAGTTTCTTGAGCAGTCACTGGGGGAGATTCTCCTTCATCATACACGGCAGAAACACTGACTGTGTACAGGGTTTGTGAGACGAGCTCTTTGAGATGCATGTTGGTCCGTGACTTGTCCACTTCTACCTAAAACAGAGCAGTGGAACTATTTTTACAAAGGGTTTAGTTGTGACATCTGTCTGTTGTTTATTGTACCTCTCAACACAAGATGGCACCAGAAATAAGCAATGTTTTCCAATTTGCATAGAGTCCAGGAACTGAAGACAGTTTATATGTTTCTGAACAGGAAAAAAAAAGTATGTACTAGAGCCATACGGGGCACTATTGTTTGGTAAATGATGACTGCCTCTGGATTCAAACAACTTAATCGTTTTTCACCTGTTTTCCCCCTTTGTAGCACTGCCGTATTCTTTTCAGAAATGCTCTCCTGTGCATTATCTCATTTGCTATTCACAAGAACCCTGTGAGACCCACTAGTCATTGTACCTGTTTTGAAATTTAAACCCAGAATAAAATGAATGTGTACACATGTATAAATTATCTTTTGTATAATCCAAATGACCAACATAGTCAGTAACTGGGTGCTTAGAGGAACTATTTCTATATTCTAAAAATGCCCCTAAGATGATATTAATGACCCCCAAACATACACAAGTTTTAAACCCATTCACTGGTGAAGCCCCTCAATTTACTCTCACTTTGAATTAGGTTGTAATGGAAACAACTCTCCACCCCAGTATCATCTCACAAATATTCACTGTTGAAGGGACATTCCTCTAACAACATATTCGTCCCTTCTTTCTGTCCCTTTCAACTATCCTATCTTCCTATTATCTGACAAACTCCTCCACATCCCCTTGCTAGCTTTTATTTTTAGAAACATAATTGATATTTTTTAATAATTCATGGACTGCAGAGCATCATATAAAGCGTCTGGATGAAAAGAAAATACCATCTAGATTCTACACCTAAGGGATGATGTTTTTGAGATTATTATCATACAGCAAAACATTTTTAAACTAAATTCAAGACAGTCCAATATATTATTGATATTCAAAAAATGCTTTATGAATATAACAAAGTTTCAACACTATATTAATAAACTGACAGCATTCAAAACATGCTATCAACTATACGTGTTTAGTTTCTTTTTGTATTAAACCTACAGGAAAATGAATAATTTCAAACTCACTCTAATCTCCAACCTACCTCTTTGATACCCTCTTCTGGTGCTCTGTAGCGAACAATATATTTACGAACTTTTCCAGGTGCAGGATCCCAAATGACATTCATGGTGCTATGGGTTACATCCCTGAGTTTCAAATCTTGAGGTTTGGGTAAAGGCACTGGAGATGCATGAGAAATTAGGTCCAGATGTGATTCTCAACCACAAAGCTCTAAAGAATCCACACAAACTTTCAAGAAGTTGTTTGGAGAAAACTTAAAGGTGTGCAGCAAATAACTAAAAAAAAATGGTTATGATGATAAAAGTACTATGATTCTACCAGGTAAAGTCTACCAGTTGACTTTAAAAAGCCAAGAAGGTTTTTTAAAAATAGGATAAATTAAAATTTTTATGACAACTCTACTTCTCATTTATGTTAACTTCTTTCACTCTATTTACATATGCTCTTACTTGCTATTGAGCTATAATAAATCATAATCTACCATAAATGTATTACTCATGTTTCTTTACCATATATTTAAATTGGTTAAGACAGTAAACAAAATCAATAGAGGTAAGTGTCCCTAAGAATATGATTGGGGAAAAAATGGTTATGAGAGTGAAGAATGAAGATCGACAAAATTTAACCATCCAATAAGTCTATAAGAAAATTTACAGAAGCCTAAATGGTTAGAAGATAATAAAAATGTGTTGGTCAGTAGATGATTGGATAAAGAACATGTGGTACATATATACAATGGAACATTATTCAGCCATAATAAAAGCTGAAATACTACCATTTGCAACAACGTGGATGGATCTTGAGATTATCATGCTGAGCAAAATAAGACAGACAGAAAATATTGAGAAACATATGATGTCACTCATACGTGGGATATAAAACTGAAGGCAACAAATGAACAAGACAAACAAACAAAAACTCATAGACACAGAAAACAGTTTAGTGGTTACCAGAGGGTGAGTGGCAGAAGGATGTTATAGGAGGATAAGGAGGGTCAAATATGTGGTGATGGAAGGGGATTTCACTTTAGGTGGAGAACTGACTCTGGGTGGTAAGCATACATTACAATATATAAGTGATGTATTACGGAATTGTACACTTGAAACCTATATAATTTTACTAACCAATGTTACCCCAATAAATTTAACAACAAAAAAGAAGAAAATAAAAATCATAAATTTTTAACAAGCCAAACAAAGCTTTACCTAAAAAAGAACAGAGAGAAGGATAACTAATGAAGAGGTTTTCTTTTGTTGCATGAGATACATTTCACTCTTTCTAGCTGCCCATTTGACCAATTTCCTTTGTCTCTCATTTCAACTCTGTACATCTGTCTTTCTGAGTCTCTCTCTCTAACTCCATGTTTCTGCACCTCCATCCCTTCAATGTTTTCATCTCTCTGCATCTCTCTGTGTTTCCTTCCTCCTCTGTTGCAGTCCAGCCCTATATCCAAATCCGTAACCACATTTTATCTTTCATCCCACTATGGATCTTCTCTCCCAGCACTCTCAGAACACGTCTCCATCCCTGGATGGCTCCGCACTCTTTCCACCTGCCACTAGCCAACAATGCCAGACAGGTTCTAACATATAAAAGATGATTATTTGTTGTTCATGAATTTATACTGTTCCACCTTGCAGCGTTCTTTCTCTTTTCTGCCCCATCATGCTTCTGTCTCAGTCCCCTTTCCCCCTTGAAGATTTCTGCCAACTTCTTCATTTCCTTAGAATTGTGAGCTGAGACTCACCAAATTTAAGGCAAGTCATCTATCTCAGCATGCCCACCTCAACAGCATGAGACCAAACTACCAGCTAGGAAAGGCAAGTATCCTAAGTGCAGTCATTGTCACTTTTTAAGCAAAAATACCTAAATGCTAGTGAAACAAACAGGAAACACAAAGGGGGCTGATCAACACACACAAGAGACATGCAAACCACAAAGGAATCCATAAACTTTACCCTGCTTTGTATTATTTATCGGTGCTTTCCCAACGCTTAGCATCGTGACTGGAGTATAATAGTTGATCAATATGTTTTTGAATTGACTTAACTGATTGATTCATTTAATTGAAACAGACTTATTCATATGTGCTATAGAGTTACTATTTCAACAGGAACTTGGAACATCTTGATCTTAAACCTAATATTTTCCTCCAAAATCACACTCAGCCAACTTCCCTTCTCACCAATGCTGTATACCCTACATCAATGCTGGAGATCCCTCCAACAAGATCAGTTGTTAAATGTGCCACTATTTTATGTTCTATGCCCTGATTGACATCTGGCCAAGAACAGTTGTAGGATAACATGGATTGTAAGATACCTCTCAATATCAGGCATGTTAAATGTGGAAAAAAAAAATGCAAATCCTAAAATCAATTTAAGGTGCTGTCATAAGTCTAGAATTAATCTTAATTCTCAAATTTGATTGCTATAAGTAACCCTGCAACTTATGCACATATTATCAAATCATTGTTAGCATCATTAGGTAAAAGAAAAGTTCCAATAATGTTATGTTTGTAGCAACAAGGAAAGAAAGAAAGCTTGCGATGTCTTACAGGTGACTTCCCGAGCAGTGACAGGGTCACTAGTGATGTCATGCAGGGCGGCCTGGACCTTGACTATATACTCAGTGTTGGGAAAGAGGTCAGTCAGCTGCACGTCGTTCACCGTGGGCCCCACACGCATCTGCATATGGACAAGCGAAGAGGAAATGAGATGTTCAAATCAAATGTTTCCAGTAATTAGGGACAGCCAATTACAGCCCACTTGTAACCACTAGATTATAACACGAATTTTATTTATCATTTCTCTGAACTGCATTTCCTTTTTCATGCCAATGTTTTCTAAAATGTGTCACAGGTCACAAATCTAATTTCCTATTTTTCTGTTTTGTGTATAAATGTATAAATGAGTTCATAATAACTACATTTTAATGAGGACGCTAAACTGTAAAGTCTCTGGAAGATCCAAGGAAAAAGAAACAAATGTCTCCCACCTCTTTGGGTTTTGTCGGTTTTGTGGCATTGATGGGTTCATATGACAAGGTGTAGCCAGTAGCCCCTCCCACTGGCTGCCACTGCACGTGCATGGTGGTAGGGCCAATGTCATAAATATTCAGGCTGACTACAGGGACAGGCACTGTTGGAATATAAAAGCAGATATCAGTCTAATTCTTTTCATTCTACTCATTTTTTAATTGTTGTTTTCTACTTAGTTATTTATATTTGTATATGCTGAATAGAGAAGAGGTTGCTGTGAAAAATCAGTGAGAGTTACTATAATCCTTTCCTCTTCCTGCAAAAACCCAAGCCCATTGTTTGTTGCTACCTCATATTCAGGGCTGTATGTTACAACTATTTGATAGGGAGAAAAAGTTTAAATTTCAAATGAGATTCCAGTGAGTCTATATGGAAGCCAAAATACATACCCACTTCCTGAGATTTCAATCTCTTTTTCTGAAACATCTCTATTTGACTATTTTCATTCTTCAATCACAGAATTTCATAGATAAGTAATCAACACAGTATTTTATTTCCTCTTTCTTTTAAAAATGTTTTTAACTGAGAGTGCCACACATAAATATCTGGAACGTAGGCAATTTACGGGCTTTCTGCAGTCAAGCCCATGTGACAGAGTAAAAGGTTGGTTTGCAGCCTCCTTTTCACTCAACACCCATATAGCTTTCTATTTTCTGTCCAGAAATCGAGTTTAAAGGTTTAAGGAATTATCAGCTGAATCCTGCCTATTATGAAATACTTTATTTCCCACCTTCCCACCTCCTGTTGTCTAATATGAAGGGAAATGAGAGAAGAGATAAAGACCTGAGGAACTGAGCAGTAAGTAGGATCAATTCTTGCCTTGGAGAGAATGATACTCACTCCTTTCTCTTATAAGTGGCCTCCTTTCCTCCTGGAGCCCAGCCAAGAACATAGGAGAAGGAAAGAGTATTTTCATAGGGCCTCAGAAATACTACCGGGGATAGAAGCGAGGAACATCTCTCCTAAAAGCTCTATTCAAAGTCAAAGCCGTAGAACTTCTCTAGTAAAGACCAGAGGTCCAAGGCCAGAAAAATATGGGAAACCTCATTTACAGCAGAAAGATCTGGCCATCAACAGAACTGAAATAGATCATCTCTGCACAGCTCCTCTTCCTAATCTTAGTTCCACTCCCCACATGGCACTTTTCCTTAAGACATGAATAACTCTATGAAAAGTACTTTTCTCTCTAAGTTATCTGTGGCTATGACGACTCATTCCACCAGTGGGGTCCCATGATGATGGCAGGAATAGCCAGTAAGAGCAGAAAACCATTGAGTATTTATTGAGCACCTGCACAAAGAATGCATTCGGTAAATATTTGTTGAGTGAGTATTGAATAAATGAATGATTTGGGAGACTGACAAAATCCCACATGGGCTGTCATCTCTTTATCTTAAAAAACAAAACAAGAAGACTTTGTTTTAATCTTGACTTACAGGTTTTTTCTGTGCCCTTCAGAGGCTCGCTATATTCATCTTCTACCACAGAATACACATTCACATCATATTCAGTTTCAGGCTTCAGATTTTTCAGTACTGTGCTACTTTCCAGTCGGCTCACATAAAACTAAGGGAGGAATATTTAAAAATAATAACAACTTATGTTATAATCACTTTCCCCTTTTCTACTACAATTACCAAGCAGTTAACTACAATGACTTAGAAATTATATTTCAATGAAGCCATTGTCTTTTGTTTTTAGATACTACCAGATTACAGTGAGATCTTGAACAAGTCATATAATTTATTCTCGCAGCTGTTGCTTCCTTATTTGTAAAAGGAGTGGGTAAAACTAGATCATCTTCTTCTTCCCTTACAACTTTATGATTCTACTATGAACTAATGAACAAATCAAGCATCCTATAATTAAGTTTTAATTAAAAATCATATTGGTATTCTTCAATTCTTAGAAACCATAAGAATCCAAGCAAAGTGCTTTGCCTTTAATTAAGACCAAATGGAAGTGCTTGCCTAGCAAGGAATAAAAAGCATATTGTTGACTCAGTTCTGTAGTGCTCTGTATCCCTCTTGCTCTCTTAACCCAACATTTTTCTCAGAGCCCTAATGAGGAGGACCCAATCTCAACATCAAGAAGGAGTGGGTTGTAGGTTGTCTACTCACTTCTTGGCGTTTCCCTCCAGAAACTGGGTAGTATTCCACTTTATATCTATCCACACTGTCAGTAGGAGGTGTCCAGCTCACTCTAAAAGAACGATGGGTTCTCTCAGAAATAACTAGGTTAGAAGGTGCTTCCAAGTCACCTACATATGGAAATAAAGTACATACACTTTTTTCATTATTACATCAAGGTGATGAAGTTTGAAATTACATTGAAACAGTATTACTTTCCATATTAAGATTGTACACACATTCTTTCACACATGAAGTCACTGCAGTAAATCAGTATAGTGGCCCATTGCCCATAAGACCTCTCTGAATGGGTGGCCAAAGGGTTTTTCAGCCTCAGAAAATTCAAACCTGAGTTCATTGTATTTCATTAAAACTTGATCCCATTCTTTCTTATGGGACCACCAGTTTACCAGTCACCTAGACTCAAAACCTCTGAATCATTATTTGGATACTTTCTCTTCTCTCTTGCTTGTAATCAATTTATAATCTAATAAATGTAATAATTTATAATCAATGTAAATACTAATTAATAATCAATAAATAAGGATTTGGGACCTGACAATTCCACTGTCTCTATCACTGCTGGCACCACCTAAGTTCACTGCACTAATTATCATTTTGATTATTTATATTCATAGCTTATCTCCCTAACTATAGTTTGCACCCTGTGAGAACAGAATTGGCACCTTATTCATGATAAGTTCCCCTACAGAATCTAGGTCAGTGGTAAGAGAAGCTAACCACTTTTGTACTCGAGGGAGAGGAAAAACAAATAAGTTTTTAAAAATTTGGTAGTATCATACTGTCTGTGATTGTGCTCTCTGTAGGTAGAGATAGGTGAAATGACTAACACAGAAGACCTAGAATAAATATCAATGAAAATGAAATTATTAAGTTCAGTATGACCACTAGAAAGATGTCCAAATAAAAATGGAAAGAAAATTAATCCAGTGACTCGACAAGCATGGCAAATCATTCTCATATAAATTCTTCCTACTTTCTTTGTAAGCCAAAGTTGGGGAAAGGATTTCCATTCTTAGTATCCTAACCTTTATTATACTTGGGTCATAATCAAACCTACAAAATTATCAAGCAATTTAACTGTCTGGGAAACCAGAATGAATGCAACTATTACATAGCTGATGAAAAATAAAAAAATAAAGGAAAATAAATAAAAGATGTTTTCATCCCCACTCAAAGTTCTCTCCAACTAAATAAAACTACAACTCTCTCAGCTAATCCAGAGCCAGAAGCCTACAAATTCTGGCTTCCTGGCTGGCCTATTTCTCTAGGGAAAAGGTCAGTCTGTTGTTCAAAATCCAAAAAAGAAAATCTGCAAAAGTTTGGAGAGAGAAACTCAAGAAGGAGCAGTCAAATAAATGCATCCCCAGTACGCAAAGCATGTGAAACATTTCTACCACATTATTTGTTAAGTTCATTCCAATTTTTCCAAAACCAGAATAAATTAAGAAAAGACAGTCTTTTCCATAATCTATAAGTACTTAAAAGAAACTTTTATCATATTATAATGATAATTAAATTTTGTCATTAATTTTCAAAAACCTTTCATTTTGGTGCTTACGGTGTTTTGTCCTCTTATTTTTATAGATAGTAACCATGCTGTACTACCCTTTGTCGCTACAAATTCAGTTCCATCATTTTATTTCTAAATTTTAATTACTTATCAGTAGCTACTTTTTTCAAAGACCTCTAAAAAACATCTTTAACCATCTGACTCTGAGTAAGTAATTTAACTTCCCTAAATCTCAGTTTCCTCACAGGTGAAGAAGATTGTGTCATTTCTAAAAGTCTAAACTCTAAAATTGTAATTTCTCTGAATATTTAAGGGTTACAAGTGCAAAGTATTAAATTTGGTCATCTATAGTTGAGACAAAACAAATCAGATATAAGACCCCTCTTTCGGGGCCGGCCCGGTGGCTCAGGCAGGAAGATCTCCATGCTCCTAACTCCAAAGGCTGCCGGTTCCATTCCCATATGGGCCACTGGGGCTCTCAACCACAAGGTTGCCAGTTCAATTCCTGGAGTCCTGCAAGGGATGGTGGGCTCCGCCCCCTGCAACTAAGATTGAACACGGCACCTTGAGCTGAGCTGCCACTGAGCTCCTGGATGGCTCAGATGGTTGGAGTGCAGGCTCTCAACCACAAGGTTACCAGTTTGATTCCTTGAATCCCACAAGGGATGGTGGGCTATGCCCCTGCAACTAGCAACGGCAACTGGACCTGGAGCTGAGCTGCACCCTCCACAACTAAGACTGAAAGGACAACAACTTGAAGCTGAACGGCACCCTCCACAACTAAGATTGAAAGAACAACTAAGATTGACTTGGAAAAAAGTCCTGGAAGTACACACTGTTCCCCAATACAGTTCTGTTCCCCTTCCCCAATAAAATCTTTAAAAAAAAAAAAAAAAAAAAAAAAAAAACCCTCTTTCATTCCTAATCACAAAAAAAAGTTAACAAACTTTAGAAAACAAAAGTCTAATAGGCTTTATAGTCTAAGAGGCTTTATACGAGTGAATATATATATATATATATATATATATATATATATATATATATATATAGAAAAGCATCTCTCTTTCTCTTCTCCAGCCTCCATTTATACGTGCGTGTGTGCATGCGTGCGTGTGTGCGTGTGTGTGTGTGAGTGAGTGTGGTGTGCAGGCACATATAAACTAAAAGTATCCTCCAATAAGCTAGAAGTCATTTCTAGTTTGATGCCATCAGAAAAAAAAATCAGGGACTAAACCAATAATTCTCAGTTAGGGGCAGTATTCTCCACAGCAGACATTTGGAAAATTCTGAAGATATTTTTAGTTGTCATAAATCAGGGGATGCTACTGGCATCCAGTGGGCAGATCCCAAGAATGCTACTAAACATCCCACAGTGCACAAAAGAGTCACCTCCCCCATCCAAAAAAGAATGATCTGGCCCAAAATATCAACAGTGCTGAGGGTGAACATTCTGGGCTACCCTTACCTGGACCTTTGACACTGTTGCACAAGTTAAGGGTGAGGTCACCCACAATCTTGGCTAGTGACTCAAAGTCTGCCACGTTGTATGCATGGATTTCATCAGGATCCGTTGCAATCACCTTTAATTCAATCTCATCAGCGTTTTTAATACCTCAGAAAAATGGATATATAGAAATTAAAAGCACTTCTCAGAAGAAAAACAATGGAATGAAGCAAATATTTTACGGGCTACCCTTATATGTTCAATGTTAGCTAGAACACATGATTTTCCTCAATAATAAAATGATTACCTATCTTTACTTACAAAATAGAAACAAATAAAAAATAATATAAACCAAAGGCTACTTTGAATTGTCTTCTTCTATATGCTTCTAGCACCAATTTCCCACCAAAAAGTGTCTCTTCAGTGTTCTTTCTGGAAAGTAAAATAATGGATATCAAAAATGAACATGGTGCCATGGGAAACCAAACAGGAATTTTCCTGAATCCTACTAATAGCAAATTTGCCCTCTTGATCCATTACCTTCTTCCAAGAAGACATGTCATTTTGTCTCATTACAAGGAAAAAAGGAGAAAATGAATTAACTTTCTGGCATATCATGTTGACAAATTATGTGATAGGAAAAATTTGGTTTTTTTTCACACTTCAGAAAATATTTTTAACTACAAAACTATCCTCACCTTTTGTAATGCAGGGAACATTACTAGCCTTTTCAGTACTTACCAATAGCAAACAGCTCTACGCTTTCATCCTTAAGTTTCCTCGAAGGCCCCTCAACATCATCCTGTGACTTTCCATCAGTGATAAGAACACCAATTTTTCGAGCTCTAGACCTCATGCCAGCTTGGGTTCTGAAGCTCTGTTGGCGAAGGAAATTCAAAGCCATGCCTAGGGGATTTTTAAAAGAGAATCAATCACATCAGTATTTAGCTACAAAGTTTGACCAAAAGCAGGAAATGAAATTGCACCAGACCATCCTTCCTCACCTGTGAGAGTATTGCCTCCCTTGTATGGTAAGTTTGCCACAGCTTGCAGCAAGCTCTTCTTGTCTTTATGAGTATTTAACTGCCACTCCGTTCTGGGGTCCCCGCTATACTGAACAAGGCCTAAAGTAACACCATTGGCATTAGCGTATATAAAAGAGCATAATAAAAATGTCTAAATGTCTTCAATGTTGTCAGACCTACCAATTTGTACTCTGTTAGGGCCAATATCAAAGATTTCCACAATACGAGAAATGAAATTCCTCACTGTTCTAAAATTTGCCCGGCCGATGCTCCATGATCCATCCACCAGCAACACAATGTCTGCTTCAGCTCTGGTGATGCACTCCATCCCTGACATGACAATTGTGAGACAGGGCAGAGTAAGCAGCAAGTTCTTAGCAGTGTTACTTCCTAGCCATGCCTCTGCCATCCCTAGATGCTCACTGTTGCCTAACTATTTGAGTTCTGTAGCTTTGGACTTCAAGACTCTGAAAATATGTCCATATGATTTGTTAATCTCAAATAACAGTCATAAATATCATCAATTCCTCCAATGATTATTTCAGTGGCAAATCTTTCCTTCATCTTTGACTAAATTTCCTGGCCACAGTCATAGACCCTGAAGAGTTAAATAAAACCATCACTATAAGTTTGAATCGGCTCACAAACCCAAGGGCTGAAATAAATAAGTGAGAATGTACAGCCATCTAACTATAAGGCATTAATAATTTTAATAAAATTTTAATGTGATCTAACAACTAGATTTGTGGGTTTGTTTGTTTTTTTTGTAATATTCAGTGGTCATTAGCAGACAAGTATGAGAGGAACTGATAAAATGTGTAAGCTAGAAAAGGTTTTAGTGAGCCAAAAATATCTTTTAAAATAATTAAACTCCTGGGTAACTATTACATAAATTATGAAGGATCAGACACATGACTCTTAAAATTAGACCCTTTCAAAGTAAAAATGCATGTTTTAAAACCTGATAGCTATTATATTATTTAGTTATAAACTACTTAATCATCTATTGTGTATAACAATTATGTAAATACAGATGGTGAAGTCTGCACATTTAAAAATCAAGAGAGAAGGAAGACAATTTGGAAAAAGTATGCAAACAAATATACAAATTGAGAGCTATAGAGACAACAAGCACAAACATTGACACAAAGCTAGGGTGCTTTGGAAAGAGAGAACAATCCCAATATCCTCAGTGCACAGGCTACAAAATAAAAATATAAGTCAGTTAATATCATCATAGGAGAAACAATAAAACATTAATGCAAAACAGCAAGATTTGACACTTTATTTTATCTACATCCATATTTTCAAATGCTGCATTTCCCAGAAGCGTATGTTACCAGTTATGAATTTTCCAAGCTGTTGCCATGCTAGCATTTGATCTTTATGTTACAAAAAAAAGAAATTCATGGAGAAAAATTATGTGATGCTCATCACACAACAAAGGCATCATTCGTGTATTACATATTAAATCAGGATTGAGGATTCCCAGATACTGCTCCAAACACCTAAGTCTTTGCAAGCCTGCTCTTGCTCTGCCTACACCTACTCTTTTTTAGCAATTAGTAATGGAAAACATTTAGAAATAAATTCTATCCACAACTTAAACTTGTAAAAATGTTCAAAACTAGCTTCGTGTACATCAAAGTTGTAATCATAGCAGGAGCAAAAGAACTTAAGATTTATGTCACCATTTTGCTTCCCAAGTTGTGGTTGCCCACCTATTTATGTAATGCAACTCTGCTGCTCAGCCCAAGTAAATTATTTCTGCCATTACTTTAACAAAACAAAACTTCATTTTAGTCATAAAAAAGAGAGAAAATGTATACATATTATCTACCTATTGTAAAAATTCATCTTTAAATAATACAGTACTGTGTAATCAATGCAATGCTGATAAGAAAAGCCTTAAAAATATATTGTCAAAAGTATGCTTAGCTGGATATTTTTAAAAAAATTTAAGCATATAAATTATTTAAATAAATTTTATTAAGTTTTTATAGTCGTTTTTCACTGCATGATTAACCTAACAACTCATATTTAAAGTAGTTTCATAATATTAAGGTCTCCTAGGTAAATGTAACTCAATTTCTTACCAGAAGATAAAATTGGCATTACAGTTGTGTCAGAAAGGGTTGTCATTTCTTGTCCAACAAGTGGTGAACTTTCTCCTCCATCAAACATTCCAAAAACATTCACTTTATACGTGGTACCTGCCCTGAAATGTTAAAATATATAGTCTGTACGTATAATTGGCTCAAATGGTATCATTTTTTGCTTTGTTTTTTGCTTTGTTAATTTATAAACTTTCACACAAAGGAAGTTATAATGTATAACATTACAAGAGAAGAAAAATAAGTTCTGTTTCATTGTAGTTTAAGCTTACAAGTGAGGCATTAAGGGAAACTAGCCAGCAAGCATTCTAGAGAATACTAGGGCTTCACAGAGCCAGTTTCTGTCTTGACTTTCCATCAGATGCAGAATCGTCTCCATGTCACTGAGCATGTCAGGGAAAGATCAGGCTCTTTATTCTTACTGCTGCTAAGCAATGGTCTATAAGAAAATAATGTAAATGTTGTACCTTGCAAGGTAACATAAAGCTTTGAGCACAATGCTCGGCACATGGTAGGTTCAACAAATTTCATCCTCCTTATTCTGATAAAAGTAAATAGCAAGCATTTATACAGATTTCAATATCATTAAACGAATGGTTGAAACAAACGAACTGTCCAAAAGGCATTGCACAGTAAGCCATTCTTTTTACTGTAATGAATGTAGGGTGCTGTTCAAACTCAAATTTCCTTGTTTTCCACTGCACAGCCTGAAGCAAGACTTTTAATCAGCCCACCCTTCCCCAATCCTGCCAGCTGGCACCAAGCACAAAGTTCTGCCTTTTCTCTCCCATGGCCCACCCTGGAAGAGGATTCACACTTGGAATCCTAGCGTGAGTCACCTGGGCCTTTCCAGAAGGCATAGGATACCCCACAATTCCACAGGGCTGGCTAGGAACAAGCTGCTTTTGGTAAAATCATGTAATATGGATGTTAATTTTTTTAAGTCAGGGTGTTATTGAAAAAAATGACATTCCTGACCACTTAATAACAAAAATCTTTAAAACATTTTTTAAAAATCTGCATAGGCCTAAATTCTGATGCTAGATTCTGAATCCTTAACTTTAGCAGCATTAAGAATAAGAAGGCAACTTCAACTGATTTTAAAAACTCTGCTGGCAAACAGACACATAACTGATTATTTGTGTAAGGCCTATTGATTCACATAAGTTAGTCAATCTTTAAACACAAACCAAATATAGTTCGTTCCTACCTAAGTTCCTCCAAAACAACTGTATTGTCATATGGTCCAACCACTAACTCCCCCAGTCTTCTGTCATCCCCTGTAGGGTGGAATGTAACTTTATAACCCTTCACTTCCCCAGGGGCAGGCTCCCAAGTCACTCGGAAGCTTGACATGGTTGGGTCAGATGTTTTGAGGTTTCTGGGTGACTTAAATCGAGAAGCTGTAAGATAAAAAGATGTTAAAGTATTATCCATAAGATTACGCTTTGGGTTTTGTTTTTTATTAGCCCCTACAATAATAAATTAGAAATATCTAAGTCACATACATGAGAATCATCACAAACATAACACTTCAAAATGTGTATTTATAAAAAGATTAAGTCTGGTAGCACGACATATATTACCCAATAAAAATCCTGATTAGTAGAATGCTACCCAAGTGGAGGTGTAAATAATTCTCACAGTTCAGAAGATTAGATTAGCATTAGAATATTAATATGTACAATCATTTTACCAGGAACTAGACTGGCAAAAATAATATGCTAATTAGGCATCCTATTTAATTATTCTAATTTAATTTACTGCAGAATTAATTTTAGACATTTACAAATAAAGTAGATGTATTAAAGTCTCCCTTTAAAATATGACATACTTTCCCCCAAAAAAATTATTTTGTACCTGTTGTTCCTGATCCTTGCCTAAGCTTTCCTTCTCCTGTCTTGTAAATTGGAAGAACTGTGATGTCATATGTGGTCTGGGGTTTAAGTCGCTTTAACACTGTTGAGGTAACTGTGGGTGGCACTTTAGCAACCATTTGTCTTCCTCCCCCACGGGGCCGATATACAACACGATAGTTGATGACTTTCCCCGGTGCTGGTTTCCAGGTAACTCTCATTGTGTTTTCTGTTTCTTCATCCACTTTCAAGGTTTTTGAATCTTGTGATACTGTTAGATAAAAGGATGGTTTACCATGTTGAAAGAAAATATACATATCCCCACTCATGTGAAAAGAAACTATCTGTGGTTTCTTAAATATGTACACTATTCTCTTGCATAGCATCGTGATCGCCCGTAAATTCATGATGGCGTGTGAGCTTAATCTCAGGGAGATCACAGTAAGATGTTTTTCTTTAACTGGCTAGTAAATAAAAAATAGAAGTTCATATTGCGGATTTCCTATTTGCATTCTAGAGATCTTAGTAAAGAAAATATCCATTTCTGGAGATAAATTTTTAGAATTTTTATTATGTTACCATCTGTAAAGAATTCCTGCAGCAATCATGCTGTGGGGAATACTAAAAGTCATGAATGTGAGATCAGAAGTATCACTTGGATCTTTTCACAAAAAGGTACAAAGGACTAGCCAGAATGACTATAGTTCACACTATTTTTTGTGATTGCCACGAACATGTGAGACTATGAAATCAAAGGAGTAGGGAACTTTAACACATAAAAATATCTCAAGGGCTCTAAAGATAAATTGGTAAACACTGAGTGTTTTAGGAAGCACTATATGTAAAAAGTGTTTAATAATATGTAATCAATATTATTTATTAAATTATCTTTTACTAATATTTCACAATTATTAATAATTATATCAGAAACAGGTCATCAAATATCCACAAATAGCCAACATATCCCTTTTCTTATACATAATTAGGATTTATAAGCAGGATCATTTCGTTCAGTTCAATAATCTTAGCCTTCAAAATCCATCAGCATTTTCTATAGGAAGAAACTAAGCTGAAAGAAACACTGCAAAGAATCTTTCTTGATTCTAAGAGAAATGTTCGTGTTCAAATGGGCAGGGACCACTTGAAGCAACCAAAAATCTGAGAAAACTAAAATGTACATATACAGATAAACATTTTTCAGACATTAGACATCAAGCAGCACAGAACAGTGATCCCTGAGAGATGGGAAGCAAACGAATGTGCGCGTTATGATTGCCCTAGCTTATTGCTGGAGAGGGTTTCCAACCTCAGTACAGCAAGGAGGGACCCCTATGGAGCCTGGTAGTCTTCCTTATTTGAGGAGGTAGTTTTGTAAGTCTGGAGAGCCCAAGGCACCTAGAACTTGCAAAGCGGAGAACTGTAGAGGAGATGGTGTTATACGGGTGCAGAGAAGAAGCTCCAAAAAGTCCTCCTTGAGGCTTCAACCCAGTACTAATCAGTACATAGATATGGGGTCTGACAAATAAGTTGGCAAACTTGTTGTAACAATGTTGCTAACCTTTTTTGATATCAGAGGGATTACCCATTATGAGTTTGTACCAACTGGACAGACAGTTAACCAAGTTTACTATTTGGAAGTGCTGAAAAGGCTGCATGTAAAAGTTAGACAAAAATGACCTGAACTTTTCACCAACAATTCATGGCTCTTGCATCACAAAAATGCACCAGCTCACACAGCACTGTTTGTGAGGGAGGTTTTAGCCAGTAAACAAATAACTGTATTGGAACACCCTCCCTACTCACCTGATCTGGCTCCCAATGACTTCTTTCTTTACCCAAAGATAAAGGAAATACTAAAAGGAAGACATTTTGATGACATTCAGGACATCCAGGATAATACGATGACAGCTCTGATGGCCATTCCAGAAAGAGTTCCAAAATTTCTTTGAAGGGTAGACTAGGCACTGGCGTTGGTGCATAACTTCCCAAGGGGAGTAATTTGAAGGTGATCATAATGATATTCAGCAACAAATATGTAGCACTTTTCCTAGGATGAGTTTGCGAACTTGTCTGACCGCATATGAGAAAACTACTGGAAACCAGGGAAAGAACCACCCAAAAGGAAGAGAGAGAGCAATTGTGACTTCCCGCAGGGCCAGAAATGTTCCCCCTAACCAAAGCAGAAAACCTCAAAATTCTCAGAGCATGATGTACTCAGGAGGTTATTTTCTCAGTAATAGGGCAAAATTAGGCCTAAACTAAAAGTTTCTCAAGTCTGACTTTAATAGAGCATAAAAGAAAGCTTCAAAAAGATCAAACTATTTTTAAGTAACTTAACTGCTTCCAGAACAAAGCTTAGGAATGTTTATAAGAATATAAAAATATCTGGCACCCAAAAAAGTAAAATACACTATGTCTGGCATCTAATAAAAATTACCAGGTATTCAAAGAAGGAAAAAAATATGACCCATGTTATAGACTGAATGATTGTGTCTCCCCAAAATGCATATATTATAGCTTTAATGGGATGATATTTGGAAATAGAACCTTTGGAGAGGTAATTAAGATTAAATGAGGTCATAAGGGTAGGGCCCTAGTCTGATAGGATTTGTAAGAGAAAGAGAAGATGCCAGAGTGCTCCCTCTCATTCTCTCTCTCCCTCTCCCTCTCCCTCTCCCTCTCCCTCTCTCTCTGTCTCTCTCTCTCCCTCTCTATCTCTCTATCTCTATCTCTATCTCCCTCCCTGCAAACATAGACCAAGAAAAGGCCATGTAAGGACATAGCAAAAGATTGTCATCTGCAAGCCAGGAAGAGAGTCTCACCAGAAACCAAATTCTGACAGAACTTTGATCTTGAACTTCCAATCTCCAAAACTTTGAGAAAATTAATTTCTCTTCTTTAAGCCTACAGTCAATGGTATCTTGTTATGGTAGTTGGAATTGACTAAGAAAATCCATAATAAGAACAAAAATCAACAAATAAAAACAGAATTAGAAATAACATATATAACTGAATTACTCAAAATGGATATTAAAATTATATTTCATATGCTAATGATGATAGAAGAAATATTAAGCATGGTAAGTAAAGACATAGAACATACAAAAGACTCAAAACTTCTGTAGCTGAAAAATGCAGAGTGGCATTAACAGCAGATTAGAAATTGTAGAAATGAGATTAGTGAACTTGATGACATGATAGTAGAAACTACCCAAAATGAAACCCAAGAAAATAAGATTGAAAAACAGAACAGTACAACAGTGAGCAATGTGATAACCTCAAGAAGACTAATGTACATATAATTGGAGTACCTGAAGAAAGTGGGTGTGTAATAAATAAAATATTTAAATAACTAATGGCCTAAATATTTTTAAATTTTACAAAAGTATAAACCCACAGATCCAAGAAGCTCAATGAACTGTATGCACAGGAAACAAAGCAAACTACACCAAAACATACCTTAAGTAAATTGCTTTGAAATCATTGTTAAAAAGAAACTCTTGAAAGTAGCCATATAAACAAAAGATACATTATGTATAGAGGACAAAAATGAGAATAATAAAATAGGTAAAGAAATTCAATGTATGATTATGAGTTATGTTTCTGAGAAATGTAAAAGTATAATTTCAACTAAGAATAAATTGGTTCGGTTTTTTTTATTTTAGGGTTTAAAAAAGCTAAAAGAATTCTCAGCCAAGTCTCTTACTTTCTGGAAATATTAAAATTTATTCAGATTAATCTTCAATTATCTATTACTATTCTCCAGGTGAGTGAACTATTAAAAGAAAACAAATATATGTATATTTTCAAACAAAAGATGTAAAGACTTTATGTAGGGTTTTGAAGATAGTATGGAAAAGAATGGTATACAGAACAATTTATTTGTATTATTACAAATGTTCACAAATATCGAATAATTTGATGTGTATCTAATACGTTTCTAAAAAATATTGTGCTAAATGATTTCTGATCTCTTGTTTCTATCTTAAATTTTTATTCAGTGGAAGAAGACACTTCTTACACAAAATTCCGAATTTCACACAATTCAGAATTGAGGAAAATTACCATTTAAATCTTATAAGTGTTGGTCTGAAAAGAAACCTATGTTCCCAAAAGAATGGCATCCCAAACTTTAAAATATTCCCAAACTAAATATGTTAATAAACAGTCAAATGTTGTACTTCATACCTTGAAGTGCTTCAAAGATTTCAATTATATTCCTGCCTTTGATTCTTTAGATAAAGGAATTGAAGTTAAATAAGGTACAATATACCTTATCCTAGTCTTAAAGAAAAACTCTGGATTTTAGGGCGAAATTTTTAAAAGCCTTGTTGGCTTCCCACAAGTAGAAAGCAAGCTTTTTAACTTCATTGATAAGCATGCCACATGATATAAAATGCTGTAACACTCACATTGTAAGTTCTTTCCATGTTTTAGGAACTCTCACAAAATGCTTTCCAACACCCACTGTACCTCTGCTAAACCAGCTGCCATAAATTGGAGGGCCAATAGAAAGTTTCTCATCTGCTGGCTTTGTAGCCACAGTTCACGGTTTTCATACTATCAGCAGTCTGCATAACATGTCTCTGAGTTGAAAGCGATCCTGAAAATATTTACAAAATGTCCCCTTGGACGTTTATCAGAAACTCTAACAGCCTGACCTAGTGACTCTGCCCAGTTATCCACACTTTAGTATTCATCCACCACCTAAATACCACATCTGACTCAGCTTGCTCAAAGTACTTTCTAAACTGCTTTACTTTCCACAGAGAAAGCAAAGTAAAACACAACAACGAAATGGTACTAGAACAAAGAAAAGTTCCTGGCTTCTCTCACATTTGCTTAGATGTTTGAGCAGTTTGCCTATACTCTAAAAAATGTATGTTTCATTCCTGCCTAATCTGCTCCTAGTTCAAAAGAGGCCTTTCTGTTCACACACCTTTAAATGAATCAATTAGCCACTGAAAATTTGTTAGAAGCCCAGCTACTTAGAACTGAAAGATTATTTAGGATTTCTGCTTACATACTTGCTTTTGGCTAAAACATCCTTTGTAGAAATTTACAATTCTAAATAAATATCAGAAGACTCAGTCTATTTAGAAGAAGACTCAGTGGAGGAGAGTTTTTGAACAAGCGTCCCTTTACTCTAAATACATATACTTTTATAATTTCTCAGCCACATAAATTGTATCTTTACTCCTACAAATAAATTTAGTTATATGTGTCATATCTGGCCTAAGTTTACAACATTACTTCTCTCTATAGCAAATGAACTTCTGCCAGAAATAGAGATGAATTTCTGCCAACTTCTTAAACATCTGAATATATTATTCAGACAGAAGATTTCATTTACTATTAATACTATGTAAACCAATCATATGCATATTTGAGAAATATGTCTTTTCATGTATTTAAATTTCCTATAAGGATTTTGATTTTTTTTTCAATATCATTGATTTTGACACAAATTTAAGCTTAGTCATAGCCAACTGAGTTTTCCAGTGATTAAAAAGAAAAGATGACTTCTTCAGACAACTCAGATGAAAAGATTTTAAGGATAACTTAAAATCAAGACATAGGACTTAATTGAAATTGTTCATTGCCAGAAAAATCACCCAATTCCTCCACTTCTTTCTAATAAAAGAAAATGCAAGGATTCCCTATTCTGTCTTCTTTTCCTAAAATTTTTCCCAAAACAGAAGGAATACATTTTTCTCTTATAAATTTTGAGAAATGCCCATGATTAACAAATGACTTTTTAGGAAAGATAATTAAGAAATGTTGACATATATTTCACCAGACAGCTAATAATGAATGATGATACATCATTCAAAATCATTTACAAAGAAGAATATTAATAAGATTAAGGTAAATCATTGCCACCAGAAAATTGAGACTTTTGATTTAACCTTACCAACTACAGTCGGAATAAAGTAAAGAATCTAGAATTAGTGTATAAAAATCATAGTCTCAATAGCCACTATCACTTATCAGTTATCTGTCAGTGGCGAGGCACTATGCTTGGTACTTTGCACATTGTTATTTCAATCCTCAGAACTGTAAGAGACTGCATTCTACAAATTAGGACACTGAGGCTCAAACATTAAGTAATTTGCTGAAGGTCACACAGCTATAAATGTGCCAAATTCTCTTTGTCTTCATGGCTCCTGATCTATTTATTAGTTCAGTTTCTTATCTAGTTGATCATTCTGAGAGTGAGAGAGAGAGAGGGAAATAGATAGTGGGAAGGAATTCAATATTTCACAATTTGTTAAAAACTTTAGATACTAAACAAACCTGAATTTAAACCACATTTTTTATAGGTCCTAATGTTTTAGTACTCGATGATCATATCAAAAAAACTGCAAGTGGTTCAGCTTCATGTCACTTGAGTTACGTAGCACCAATACACACCCAAACACACTTGTAATGTTACCTACATTCAGTTGTGGCTTCTCCATTCAAAGGTTCTCCTTCTCCACTGCTGTAAACTGCAAATACTGAAAGTTTGTATTTGGTCTCCGGCTGCAGATTTTCTATCACAGTATGAATTGCATCTCCAGGAAGACTTTTCTCTCCAGCCTCAACGTCATCATAAAGCGATTTCCACGAGACCCTGTAACCACGAACCATTCCTGGAGCAGACGTCCAATAAGCCCCAACTGATGTGTCAGTGATATCTTTAGTAATTAAATCCCGAGGTGAACCACGTTCTAGAATAGAAATTAAAGGAGAATCATTGTCTAATGTCTACTAGATATGTAAATATCCCTACTTCCTGGGAGACATCCTAACTTGCTGGACTCAAATTCAGCTTGTCTAAAGTTGCTCATTTCTTCTTTCTGAGTTCTCTGTCCTGTTCTGTCAGTGGAACAGATTGATGGAATAAAACTTTAGAGTTATATCTGCTTCCAGTCTATCACCCTGCCCCCTATATATCCAGTCAGATTGTAAGGTACTTCCGCGCAAGCACAACATCCAAGAATGAAGGATTATACACCTAACAGAAAATTTCCAAAGAAAAAAATGCATCTAAATCCAAAAATGTTACGACATTTCAGTCCACCTTATGACATAGCCCATTGTTCACAAAGATCTTTATTTCTTTACCGTCATATTTTCCTCTCTGATCTAATTTAAATAAGCTCAATTTTAATGTATGATTTACAATAACTTCAACAATTTCCTATCACTTACAAATCTCAATTCCAACAATCATTTTTTGGTGGAAACTTTATTTGTTCAATCAGTTAAAAAAGTAGAAGTGCAAACTTTCAATACAGCTTACCCCTAATGAAACCAAAAACCACCAATTCTTCTGGAAAGCTTAAAAGCGATTAGTCATCAAAATAAAACACTACTTGTTTTAGCTGATTGAAAATGTCTGCTACTAAATTTTGGCTCTTTCATACAAAAAAAAAAAAAAAAAATACAACCCAAGTGGAAAAATATAGAAACCTCAACTTAATAGGAGGCACAGATGCCTTCCAATAAAACCCTCACTTTCCATAATTTAAATGTAAGTTAAATATACAGGTCACTTTATATTGGCCACCTTTACTAGGGTTTATGCCACAGTGTGACATAAATATAAAACTATCTGCTTCTACAGCATACATTTTACCAGTAATTATATATTCAAGCGAATGATATACAATGCTGTTACAAGAATTTTGAAGGCTATTATTTTACTTGAATCAAAGAAAAAAATGAATACCTTAAAGATACTCATAATTAAACAATTAAATTTCAGTACAAAAAGTAAAGATAACAACAAATGAAAAAGATATCTGGGTGAACAAAAACCTATCATACATGCTAGAATTTAGAGGGGAAAAATAAACAAAACAGGAGCTGGGCATCCTACCAGACCCCAAGCCCAAATGGAAAATTCTAATCCATTATAAATAACTCTAACTGCTGACAAGACATTTCATCTCTAGAGGGAAATTAGTTACATATTTCACTGTAACCAAGAATACTTATTTTCAAGAACATGTTGACTTTTTTTCCCTAAGTGCTTGAGACTAATTCTCAACTAAAGCTCTTCTTTACCTGTATTTGCTACTTAAATGGCCACACATCTTTATATTTTCTCTACTTGCTGGAATACAAACAAATTGTTTCTATGGTTTGGTTTGATTTCGTTGCTTTTTTATTGATTGATCGATTGATTGATTGATCATTGATACCCCCACAAATGGTCTCTAAGTTTTACATGTGCACACATATTTCTATTGCTTGAAATGCAGCCTTTTTTCCTAGGCTTCTTTTCTCCTAAATTACCTAAATTGCAGTTAGAAACAGCTGGTGTGAAATAATTGTACTTAAAACTGACTTTGTATTTAAATGAGCTAAAAAAACAACTGCATTAATGACATTCCAAAAAATATATAAGACAAAAATAAAGTTAGGAGAATGTGGGCATTATCTTCCAAATTAACACTGGAGTAATGTACAAACAATATTTTAACTTCTAGTCTCCTCAAAGGTTGTGCTTCTCAGCCTGTTTTCCTTTCTACTTTCTACAGCACTGCATTTGTGACATTGTTTATTTCCATGACAACAGCTATCAATGTCACAAACACAGGCTAGTGATTTTGCTGTGAGAAAAATAATAGGAAGAGAACTGTGTTTGAAGCAAAAATACATCCACAAAAACATTTCTGGGCTCCAAACAAAAGGAGCCCAGATCACTAGACATGAATTTCCCATGAATTTCAATCAATTATTTTAACACTCTCAAGACTTATGAAGTAAGAACAAAATACTAGTAAAATTGCAATAAAGATCTTTGTAATGTTTATCAATGTCCTGAAAAGAATCTGTAAAGATACAAATAAAATATCAACTGAAAGATATTCCTGAGTTCTAATTAATGGCATAACAACACTAAGTTGAGTGAACGCTAAGTTCCCTACTACTCAAACAAAAAAGGCTCAAAGAACTGTAGTTTCTGCCTGTGTCACATAAACGCATGACTTGCAGACACTGGCATTGCAACATTCCATGATAATGACAAAGAAATAAGGAATCCAAAACAGAAGAAAGACACCTCAATCCAGTAGCCAAAATTGAAAAGATAAACCACTCTAATGGGCTTCTATGTCAATCATCCAGTTTGATAAAATTATGCCTAAATATTAAGTTTATACTATTGTCAAACAATTGAGAAACTTTTTTTCTGAAAAAAGGAGGAGGGTTGGGTATTCTAGCTGTTGCATGAGTCCCAGGGATTTTGAAAATATGATATAATCATGACAAGTAAATTTTAATAGATCCTATAACCCTTGAAGTTTTGTTTTTTTTCTTAAATGGAATCTTGGCTTGGCCAAGTATTAAATCAAAAGATGAAGCTAGTGGATTGTACCCTATGATATAATTGGCAGGCTGCCAAGTGGCCCAGCTGGTCTTGGAATTAGATGTGCAACAAGCTGAGCAGGTCACCAGCAATCTATATCACCTCCTGAGGCCCTGGGGCCCTCAGCAGCAAAATAACTGGACTGGACCTAGTCGGATATATAGAATCACCTGCAGAGACAAAGACTAGACCATGCCCAGATCAATTCAACTGGAATATCTGGAGATATGCCTCAGCACTGATGCTTTCTAAATTGTTTAAATCTCTTCTGTGATTCTAAAGGCTCTACAATTCTTTATTTTCTTCTCATTTCTTTTCCCTTCTTCCTGCTGCTTCTCTCTGAGGCCTCGAGAGGCATTTATTTTGAAGGTGTGCTTGCTTAATGTCTGAAGGAATCCTCATACTTGCTTTTTCTCTGAAATGGGGCTCCTTCAAACTAAAGACAGGTGTGGTGAAAGCAAAACCCTTCAAAACTGTTGAACACAGTGATGCTATGTAGGACTGCTGGATGGTTTATATATTGTTTGGGTCTGTGGCCGTGCACGACAAATCACCCTTTAGACTAGGCGAAAGGCTGACCCTCAGAGAAGTAAGAAGTTGTTTGAAGCTTCTCATCACATCCTTTCCATCCTAAACACATGTGGGATGTTCAGTGCTCTCGACTCCCCTGCAGCCTGTCTAAAAAAGAAATGGTTCTCTACACATGCTTCTTATTCAAGAGTTGATCACATTTTCCTGTGACTGAGGTTCAATCCAAGTGTTACCCAGCCAAGCATTTGGTTTGGTTTAATATATTGAATTGTAGGCTTTGTTCTCAATCTAAGAAACTTCAGACATCAGTAACTGCAGGAAGAGATTATATGGCTTGGTTTGGTTAGATGGGGTTTGGGAAAGTCTCTTGTTAGCATACCTGAGAGGGAAGAGGAAAGAGAGGAATAAGAAAGGAAAGATGTCAGAAGACCAGCCTGTAGCCTCTCTCCAGGAAAGGCAAAGCAATGGCGGCAGTGAACAAAAATCAGCTCCAGTAGATTTTTTGCAATTTTGTCATTTCATTTCCCTGAACCTGGATCCACTTCTGCTCTAGCAAAGGCTCCCTCCCTCCTTGAGGTCCTCCTTTCCCTCTGCCACAAGATACAAATGTATGTTTTATGATGTTTTGGCTTGTTCAGTTTTTTTACCGAAGTGACATTGTTTTTAATAATATTTAATCTCATGGTTCTGGACTATATGTCTGTGCTTTGTATATTACTTTTATCTCTGATAACAGAATTTCTGGCAATCATTTCAAATAAGTCCTCTTCTTTAGTGATGGTATGCCTTCATCTTTATTCCTTTGACTTCTTCTCAAAAGTTTTCCCTTCTACCCTATTCTCCTCGGTATAGTACCAGTACAGATATAAGGAATAATAATGCTTTTCTGTCATAAATTTAAACATGCAAAATTCACCAGTTTTTTTTAATGTTTATACATTTCCACTCCGATTATAAAACGTATTCACATGTGTTCAAAAGGCATTTTTCTCGTGCCTGCTGGCATGCATCTTTGTGCTGCTGCTGCGGGATGTGACTCAGACAGGTGCATTTCTCATGAGCTGAACATCCACAAGGGGTTGATTTCTACTTTTTTCCACATATGAGGCCAAAGAATTAATGCCTCATTTAAGTAACTTTCCTACGTCTCCTTAGCCCTTTTCCATTTGCTTTCTGAAAAGCAAATCATCGTCCAATTCAAATATAATTATAATAGAAATTAGCCAATGATGATAACTGAAAAATTAATCATAATGAAATGAAACTGTGTTTCATCTTATAGATTGTTCCAGCCAGTTTTCATTGAGTTTCACATACCACTTTCAAAAATAGAAGTTAAATTGAAAATGTAATGTAAACCCTCTTCTAAATCAATTTGTCTTTTCCGTTAGAGCTCAGCTAAAAAGTCATCCAACTTTCCATAGCAGAATACAGAAGACCTGCTTCTGGATAATGTTCATATGGAAACACACTTGATTTACTACCAATGAATTAGAGCCACCATTCAAAAGGACAAAGTTCACTACTGATAAGTTAATCACCTTAGGCAATACGTATTTCTTAAAAACCTCTTAACAACTAAATCAGCCTTCGACCTCAAGGCCTGTGTGAGGTTTATTTCATAATTATTACCTGTTCAATTTGATTTAGATTTTTTTATGATGAGTCATTAATTCACAGAAAAGGAAATATTAATTACTGTTTGGTGATTGTGCTAAAGTTCCCTGGAAACATCAGAGTTGTTATACCCAGAATGCATGATTTTTCAAATTATATGACAGCAATAAATCTAGGAAAACATAGAAGCCTTGTTTAGTCCATCTTGGAGAGGCCCCATGTTACTCAACAGCATGCAGAAGAATTCCTTGATGTGCTAAAAACCTCATTGTAACAAAATGTCAGCTGAGTTAGCTTGGTTTGATGTACAGGAAGCCATTCATGTCTAGGACATTGGCAGGTTGCTATAGCAACTGAAACAAAGGAAATTCTGAAGTCATCTTTTCTATAGCCAAAAACAACACTCAAAATTAAAAAGCATCAAAATAAGTCAGAAAGAGTCAAGAACCATATGATTTCACTCATATATAGGATATAAAACTGAAAGAATAAACAAGTACAAGACAAACAAACAAGCAAAAACTCATAGACACGTACAATAGTTCAGTGGTTACCAGAGGATAAGCACGGAGGGAGAGAGTCCGAAGAGGGTAAAGAGCATCCCATATATGGTGATGGAAGGAGATTTGACTTTGGATGGTGAACACACAATGCAATACATAGATGATGTGTTACAGAATTGTACATTTGAAACTTATATAATTTTATTACCCAATGTCACTCCAGTAAATTTAATTTAAAAATTTTTAATTAAAAATAAAAAGAACCATATTATTCCCAAACTGAAATTTTAATTCATTTGTGGTAAAACTCTGAATTAAAATGGGCATTATTCATCTCAAGGTTTATAAGAACAGTTTTCCTTTCTCTAAACACTAACAGTGACAAGTTCTACAAAAACGTAAAGTGCATTTCCATGTACAACAGTGTTTTAGTAATCACATTAAATTTACTTTAACAACAACAACAGGAGAAAAAAAAAAAAACAATGTAAATCAACCCTAATGGTTTGTGCTCAGATTCCTCTGAAGTTTGGATCTGAAATAGTAATAAACTCTGCCTTTGTGATTCTATTTCATTAAGTACGAGAGCCAACCATGAACTTCCCCAATGCCAATGCTAATAAATCTCTCTTCCAGGGACAGGGGAATTTTCTGATCATTGGCTGCACTTCAACAAGGCACTAGAAAACAGATTCAAGTTAGGGATGGTTGTAGACCACACTAAATATTTTTTCAATTCTTTTTGAATTGAATCGAATGCACTTCAGGCAATCTATAAAATGTTCAACTTACAGAATGCTTTTGCCCACTAAGCCATGCCTCTGGATCGAAGAAACATTCCTTTAAGGTAGGCTCTTACCACCTCCACTCCCAAGAGAAAAACAGATTAGAAAAACAGCAGCCCTCAAAAGCAGTTGCCTGGCTCTGTTTCTGGGCTTTCCATTCCCTGCATTTACCATCATATCCTATTCCTGTATATGGTATGTGGGTTTGGCTGAGTTAATACAATAAAATGAAATGGAATAACCAGGGGCAAAAATCTTCTCTTATTTTAATTTAGTCACAACTATGCTTTCACATATTTGTCAAGTTTACCACACATGATGCAATGGGATAAATATGTTAATAAAATCAGGCTGGCAGCATTTCATGTAACCCTTCACCATAGTAAAGAGCTTGGTGTAAACAGAAAAATAAAATTATAATTACAATGTAGTTATGAATTAACTCTATTTTTAAAGTAAACTTGTAAATCATCTAGCTCTCCTTCTCAGGAAATGAGAAGTTATTTTCAAAATTTATTTTACTACCCATGTATCTCTCTTAGAGGTAACTTCTGATCAAATACATGTGAGAGCACACACTCACACAAGCACACAAGTTGATAGATGTTCTATACCACTTGTGCGAAGCTACAAAATTATAAACAATTTAACTGTACAGCTAGCATAGAAAAAAATTCACAGCCCAAGAGAATGTGTTTCCTGTTCATTTAAAATGTGTATTTTGTTTTCTAAAGATTATTTATACATCATTCTTAGCAAAAATTCCATAAGTTTTAGAATCAAGAAGATTTTGATTGTGTATTAATATATTTTTGAAAGTAAGAAAAAACAGAGGGTTGAAAGATACAAGTAGGAGTTAAACAATTTCCAAGATATTCCTTATAAGGTAGAAATTTTTACAAGTATAAATAATATACAACTATTCTATAAAAAAATAAAAGCTCAAAAGTTTATTCTCAAAATAATCCTATGAACAATCTATGTTGAAAGATTGAGGAAAGCACATGAGAAAGAAAACTTCAAAACGTCAAAAGAAAAGTACAAACTTCTCAGAAATTTTAGATTTTGCTCCAGATATAAAGATCACATGCTTTTATTGTTTGGATTATATCTCTGTGATTAAGGCAATTTCCATTTCTACCTCTAATTATTTTCACAACTTTAGTGTAGCCAATCAATATCTCTGAAATACTTACAAAAGCTTTATGTTTTGATATCAGTTCTAAAGTTAATGTTATTTCCTTTTGATAAATTTTATAGACATATAGTACAAGTGTTAATTGCATTCTCCCATTTGATCTCCACAGTAGGTCTGGGGGGAAGGAGTAACAATAGTCATCCCCTCTTTATAGATGGGTAAACTGAGGTTCAGAGAGGTTAAGGAATTATTTATTTCAAGGTCACATGGCTAAGTAGCCAAACCAGGACCCTTCTGGTAATCAGTATTTTACATACAGGTGCTTAATCTTTCATTTAAATCCTCTTCTAAAAATAAATTTCATGGACTATTGGAATTAAACTCCTAGATCACTATTAGAGATAGAATTTTAATTAGAATGATTTTATTTATTTGTTGTTAATTCTTGACTACGTTTTGAAGTTTTATCCAAAACTGCCTGCTGTAGGCCTTGTCCCTGCTAATTAAATCATCTGTAATCTTCCAAACTCCTGGATCCACCTAATTTGATGGATATTTTTTCTAATATCACTGTGACTTCACATCACAAAAGATATTTCAGATTCATTTTCTTCCTATGGTCATTTAAAATAAGTCATATGAAAGATGGTGATAATAAGAGGACAGCTATGCCTGATTTTCCATTTAGGCCCCCAACTATGGTACTAACTCATCACTGTAACCATCCACCAGTATTTCTTTTTCATATTATATTCCATTCTCATTGTGGTTAAGTTAAATTTGTATTTTCTCTCTCTTACATGACTTACTTTATAGTTGTGGTGAGGTAACTCTAAGCTGCCATTATGTTTCAAAAGATCCAAAAAGATGTGAAGTCTTCTGATAATGAACTCTAGAGAACCAAGGAAAGGCTCCAGTCTTGTTGGTGGTTCTTACTAAGTACTGCATTAACTTTGAACTTTTAATACGGAACTGAATTTTGGCGGTTATTTGGAAAACAAACAAATGGAAACTTGGATTCTCATATTTCTCAAGCTGTTATGAATGTTTTTATGCATGGTGAGTGAAGAGACACAGAGTCAAAATAGGGTTCCTATGCCCTCCTGGGTGATGGAAGCAGCTGTTGTTACCTTGGGCAATTCAAACCCTTTTCATCCACAGGTGTTTCCCAACGTCCCTTCCCACTCGGAGTGTCACACACCTATTCTCCGCTTAACCGACTCATGACATTATAGACATATTTCTAGGGCCTTATTATGCACTGAGCTCCCCAATACACTTCTCCCTAGTCAAGTTAAATGTTTCAGTTGCTCACATTCTACATCTCATAATAAGAGGCAGTTTTATAGTTACTTATTTTTCAATACAAATTTCTTATAAGAGAAAGTATTGCACATTTCTAGATTTCATTCTCTGAAAACATTTTAAGCTCCCTAAATGCAATCACCAACAGGTTCAGAGATTTCTATAAAATATGACAGTAATTACCTTCAAGTGTTGTTCCTTCTCCAAAAAGGGCGTCTCCAGCCCCAGACGCATACAAGGCCGTCACAGATAAGGCATATTGTGTCCCTTCATTTAATCCTCTCAGCATGGTATTGGTTGTATCTCCTCTGACAGTGACCTCTTGAGTTTCACCTCCTGCCACTGGGGTATATGTGATGAGATACTGTTTCACTTTTCCTGGTGCTGCACTCCAAGATAATTTCATAGTTGATGTTGTAGGGTCAGAAACTCTTAAGTCTCTTGGGTTCCCTCTAACTTCATTAAAAAAAAACAGAAAACAAAAAAACTCATTATTTAATAAAATGACTTGAAAAACACTTCATTGTTTTATATGCATATCTGTGTTTGAAATGAAATGTATGTCCTGGGTGATATTATGACCATTGTAAATGTTAAGTAGCCAACAGAGTTTAAACATTTCTAAGTTGGGCCTTATATGTCAGAAGAAAGAAAGCAAAAGACATCCAATTGTTCTCCTGTGTTTACACAGTTAAAACCTTTCATGTGAGAATCTGTCATGTAAAAACCTACAAGGTTTTCTCTAAAAGTGGAACAAAGCACTATAAAATGCCCATACATTGATTACTATCACAATGTAGATATTAACTCCTGTAAGAAATTTTCAATAAAAAGGGTTTATTGGCACAATGCTAAGAACATCTAAATGTAAGGGCCAGGAAATACACTGATGTAATAAAATGACAGATTATAAAAATAATGCTGTTCGTAGAAAAAATATGTCAGAGAGGAAACAGCCTATGTGAGGCCTAGGCTTGGGTAAAACTCGGGCTGCCCATCCCTTTGCAACTATGACATTTGGCGTTTCCTGACTTTCCTGATAGAGTGGCCATGTCATCTCTAAAGGATCTCAAGGCAGCCAACCCTACGACGCTCTCCACTGGGCACGTAACAGCCAGCCACGTTTACTCCAGAAAACAGAAAGATGAAGCGTTACTGGGTCTTTTTTGGTGCCCAGCACAAAGAACCCTAGATCCCCAAAGAGAAAGAAAAAAAGGGAAGTAGTGACTTCCCAATGGGAAGCGAGCAGAAAGAAAGCAGGTGAAAACAGGAAGGGTCTGTGTAGGAAAGTCTAATTAGCTAGACTACAGCGAGAGGGAAGTAGTGATGCAGGCTCAGCTAAAATGAGCATTTCTTATGAATGCACAAGGACAACAAAGTCCACAAACAGGTTCACCATTCATTAGCAACATGTGTCTGAGTTGTTATGTAGTTTGCTTACCCTCAATTTCTTTGTTAAATGGAATAATAATAACTGCATAGACTCTATGCAGGGATTAAATGAGACACTATATGAAAAGCTCTTTGCACAGAACCTGAAACAAATAGGTGCTCAATAACTGTTCATTATTGCTAATATGCTGCTATTATTGTTATATTTTTTAAAACTTTGAAAATAGGGAATAAAATGAAAGATATGAATATCTTAATTTTCTCAATGAATAACATATTAAATAATAATTTGCCACAAATATCAGAATCTATCCTAGGAGCCTAACCAAACCATTTAAATTAAAAACAGGCTAATATTTTAAAATCTTCCTGAAGAAGTAATATATAATCTGTTTCAATGGTGCAGAGTAATTTGATTTTTTAATCCCTAGGTATCCTTAAATTTATATTAGAATATTTAATAACATTATTTTTAAAAGAATATTTAGACCAAACCATAGCATTCAGGTTCTATTGACACAAATAAATGCTGTCATAAGCAAGTCAAAAATTTGAGTAACTCAAGTCTGAAAGGACTACAGTCTAAAATGACTCAGATAATTGAGACCAAATGTCTCACGGCTTGTAGTATCTGGATAGTTGTCCAAAGTCTCCCTTACAGTCTAAGATTTTGGTTGTTGCCATATGATCAGCATATTTCTGCTACCTTCCTCAGTGGCTGCATTTCCAGTCAACGGAGAGCCAGGTCCTGAGAAATATTCAGGAATTACAGAGACTTCATATTTTGTGTCTGGAGTCAGGTTCTCCAACGTTCTCCTCCTCTGATTGGCTGGAGTAGTAACTTCTTTGCTTTCTCCACCAGCAACTGGTCTATATATAATGCGGTACCTTAAAACTCTCCCTGGAGCTTGAGTCCAGGTAATTTTAAAGCTATCTGTAGTCTCATCTGTCACTTTTAGGTTTCGAGGTGCTCCTTTTACTAAAATTAAAAAAAAAAAAAAGTTGATTTTATATGACAAACACAAAACTAGATTTTGATCACTAAATTATAGCATTTCTCTAAATAAACCCATGCAGTTTTTTGACAAACATCCTGGTTACTGCATTCATTTAGCCAGACATTAACCAGATTCTAAAACAGCAAACAGTAAAATATCCAGAAAGAGATTAAGTATTGATAGTTTTTAATTGAGTAAATAAGTATGTAACAGTAAACTTTTAGAATCATAAATAGTCTATCAAATGGTTAATTCATATTGATATAAAATTCAAGAATAAAAACAACTTGATTCTTCAAATATAAGTAACCAAGGCTTTCACTCTTACTAGATTTTTTTCAGGAAAGTAAGAAAATAATACCTAACACCCAGGTCTACCATATTTACCCTCTTGAATGAACTGTCTTATCCAGTCAGTCCCACAACTAACTTTTTATCTATGTAGTCATTTGAGTTGGAGATAATTAGGCCATACATGTGTTGGACCAAACACATTATAGGTAATTAATGAATGCAAGTGAGGTCTAAATCTTGAGGCTAAATTGCAATGTGGGTAACACCCATAGACTCATGTGAGTCTTAAATAAAATTTTGATTAAATCCAAATGAGAATATCATTTGGCTTCGTGGTTAGTAAACATGTTTAAATGACCTATTTGTTTAATAGGAAATTTGTCCATAGGGACAACACATTCAGAAAATGAACTAAAGGTTATTATCTTTTCAATCTACTGGGGTAGATTGCACTGCAATATGCCTGCATGCCCCTCGCATACAATTAAAAGTTTACCTAAATATCCAACTCATCAATAGATCACTCCAGGGAGAAAGCAATTATATCTCTCAAGGAAAGAAAGAAATGGTAGTGGGCAGACTTGCACCCATGATTCATTTTATATGATAATGAAAGACTAAATTAGTCAAAACAAATGAGGCAAAAAAAACTGACGGGTTTGAATACTGGCTCTGAAACTTAATAAATGTGTAATTTGGAGCCTCAGATTATCCTGCGGTAAAACTGTGACTACTTAAGGGATCATTGAAGTGGTTAAATGAGATAATTCATGGAAAACAATTGTCTTAGTACCTGACACATGGCAGGAGCGCTATAATTGCTAGTTTAATAAAGGTATTGAATCAGAAACTTCCTTATTGATTAAAGAAAATTAAATCCCAGATTTCACTACAGACAAATCGAATTGGAAAGATATTACCAAATTCTATCATGGTAGCTCAATAACCAAAAACCAGAGTGTATATGAATGTAGTTACCTCTACCCAAAAAACCCTTCAGACTTAAATTTCTTCTTGAGACATATTCCCACCCCCATCCCAAAATGCTGAAGCAAAAGGGCCAGGCTCATGAAGCAGCAATGTAGGCATTACAGAGAAGTTATCAGAAAATGAGAAATACCTAAAGATAGACTTCTAGGTTATACAATCACAAAAATCATAAGATGAAGACACCTTAGGCCATTTAGTTTATTTTCTGATCTTCGGGTAAAAATATACCTAAACCATGCATAAAAGGAAAAATCAATCTTATTTAAAAAAGTATTTCAGAGAAAAAAGCCTTTATCAGCAAGGTATGCCAATATGTACCTTCCCTGTCAGTAAATATTTCTTGTAGTTATCTTGAATTTCTCAGTGCTGTTTCAGCCTCTTCTCTTATCCCCAGTAAAAACAAAGAACCGTTGACATCTCATAATATTCACTATATTTATCTTAAAGAATAACTGCCGGGTCTTAGTCCTCCTAACCAGGTTCATGTCAAATGTAGTGAAATGGATCAGAAAGTATTCTACTCTGTCCAGAAAAGAGAACACATCTAAACAAATACTGCTTAAAACATTTGGCAAAATGTGTACACCCATTATTTACAATAGCAAAAGGGTGGAAGCAACCCAAGTATCCATCCACGAGTGAATGGATAAACACAGCATGTAATATACATACAATGAAATATCATTCAACAGTAAGAAGAAAGGATATTCTGACACATACTGAACATGGATAAACTAAATGGCAACTTTGTTCTACAATAAATTGCTAGTTTTGGGAAAACGGTGGCAGAAACCTCATCACACCTTCTTCAGTGGTCTCCTCTCCAGCTACGGGAATGCTGAAGCCGTCCTCGTACTCCGCAGTCACATTGACCAAGTACAGGGTCTCTGGCTTCAGGTTGTTGAGAATGACACTGGTGCTGGACGCTGGCTCCACCACTGTGACCTCATCATCCCCAGTAGCTTCCTTATAGGTGATGTGGTAGGAAAAAACATTTTCTCCAGCGGGTGACCAGTTGGTTTTGAAACTGTAAGAAGTCACCTCAGAAAAACTAAGATCGCTTGGAGGCACATATGCTATTTGAAAAAAAAGAAGGACATAGTTTAAATTTTTAGATCTGTAAAGCAAAAATAGACTGAATGACTACATGTTTCTGAAATGACTTACAGTCATTTGGGAGAGTGGTCATCGAGACCAATGTACTGAGTAAATATTCCGCACATGACCATTGAGAGACGGCCTCTCAATTACAGCCCTACAAGGAGGTCCTGATCATTTGTCTTGACCATTCATAATACTAAGTTATGTTGTTTAAGTGCCTAACTAAAATTGAATTTGAATTTTGAGCTTCTTAAGACAAAGTAGTAATGGAATGGTCCTGCCTACAACTGGAATTTTAAATAGTAACAGACCTAAAATGAACTATCAAAATGTTCCCATTCATCCCCAACAATCGGATATTAATCTTTGGTGGTAGACAGGTATTTCAAAGTAATAATTAAGGAATTTTTCCTAACCAAAGAATATGTATTAAACTAAGACATAGGAAGAGACAATGTTTAAGGCATACAGCTGGTCCTCAGGGGACATACAATGGAATTGAAGAGACAAGATAGTATGAAGTTATTAACAAAACAAAGCAGTATATATGAATGCCAAATGACTGAAAGTGGTAAGTGTTATAGCACCAGAATAATAAAAAAGTCTTGATGAAAAAGATGAGATGTGTAACTGAATGTTGAAAAAAAGAATTTGGACAAATAAAATCAAAATAAAAAGAAGGATAAGGAATTCCAGATGTAAGGAATGATGCCCAAAAATGATCCCGGAAAGGGAATACATAAGAGAATTCAAAGGTCCAGGATTATGTTCTAGTTGCCTTTGATTCAAAGGACCTGGCTCAGCATCCAGCACACAGTAAGCACTCCATTAATGGTTGCACAGTTGCATATGACAAATAAGTGTGATAAAGCTGGTTCCTAGCCCTGCTTGAAGATCTCATATCAGAAACAGCTCATGACGCTGTAAAGCAAAAATGTCTAGGAGAAAGTTTTATCTCAGAGCTAAATAATCTAAGTTTCATAGCTTTCAATAACATAGGAAAGTTACTTTTTCCTATATATAAAAAGAACTGAAGAAACATACTAGCCACAATTTTAGAACTAGAAATTCTTTGTTTGTGAAGAGATAACTTTTACTCTACAAAGACTACTAACCTTTTTTCTTTATAGCTGCCAATTCTTGCTCAATTCTAAGGCAGATGGACTGTGTGAGTTCAAAAGATATCCTCTGAAAAGCATCAAAATCTTCCACTGTAAACACATGGGTTTCAGCAGGAGGAGAGGCAATGGCTTCTAATTCTGAGCGAACAGCATCTTTCACACCAACTGCAAAGATTTCAACATCTGAATTCCTGAGTTTTATAGCAGGATCTCTGAAAGCATCTGAAGATTTCCCATCAGTGATAAGAATCATGACCTTTGGGACATTGCTTCTTGAGCCCTTGCTAGGCACAAATATTTTCTCTCTGACATAAGTCATTGCTTTTCCAGTGTTTGTAGATCCTCCTCTGTAGGGGAAGGTGTTTATTGCTTCAATTATATCTTCAACTTTGGTGAATTTTTCCAAAGTGAATTCAGTATGAGGATCCCGGCTGTACTGAACAAGACTTATCTGTACCCTATTTGGTGAAATCTCAAAACTTTTTATGAGAACTTCCAAAAAGGCTCTCACTTTAACAAAGTTGGCAATCCCGATGCTATAGGAACCATCAACCAAAAACACAATATCAGCTTTTATATCCACACCACGTGAGCATTCTGTAAAAAGAAAGAAGGCCCATTAAGATTCAACAACTATACATTCATCATTGAAATATAGCTATTTGGTTTTCTTAGGAAGCATGCTTCTTTAAAGAAAACTATTGCAAATATTTTGTTTAAAACTAAATCTGAACCAGTAACACATACTATAAAATGGACCTTCACATATTCCAAACCCAATGATACACCTATTAACTTACCCACTTGAACTTTCATTGGCTGAGTCTTCTCCATTATTGAAACAGGTTCACTGGATGTCAATCCCTTCATGGCAAAAATACTGATCTGGTATTCTGTGTCTGCTGAGAGGTCACGAACACTGAGTGTGGTCGTCTGAGGCCCCACACTCAGAGCATGCTGTCGGCTGCCGGTGGTCATTGGTGTAAGGAGGACTTTATAGCCAGTCACCGGGCTAGGAGATGGAGTCCAACTTAACTTAATGTATTTTGATGAAACTTCCGTGGCAATCAAATTTGAAGGAGGTTCAATAACTGAAAAGTAACAAGCAGAACAGTGATTTAAAACAACAAGATGCAACCCTAGTAATGAGGTTTTTAGGTTTGGACCTTCAATTGTCTTTATTCAAATTAATAATGAATTCATCAGAGAGTTGTCAAACCCTAATCTTCCACTTCGACGTGTACCCATGAAACAAAAAGAAACTAAGTGCCAAATTTTCCTTTAGGGAGCTGAGACGTGTAGGAAAAAAGAAAGTCCTTGGAAGATATGAGTAATAGGACATCTGAGGCCTAATTCTTCTCTGGGACCAAGATTTCCATTCTGGTTTTAGTATTTTACTCATTGCCTTTATTCTCAGGTACTAAAGTAGGCACTTGATAAATATTTGTCAAATCATTGAGTTACTCAATTCTTTAGAAACTTTTTCTCTTTTAATAATACTACAAGAATAAAAATACAATATTTAAAAGACACTTTTTAATATGCCAAGAAGGCTAAAGAATTCAGTAATTCCAAAATGACAGGTTTTTTTCTAATTTTAAATCATTTTATTCCCACTTATTTCAAGGTAAGAAAAAAAGAGTTCAACAATGTTCATAATGCCACCAAAGAGAGGTGAAACAATGATTTACAATGAGCAAATATTGAAATCTAAAAATAGTCTATCTTTATTCAATGTAGAATATAACCATGTACTTAACAGAAAACAATTTTAAGATATTTCAGAAAAAATCTTCAAAATTTTACATTTGTCAATGGAATCAATTTCCCAGAAGATATAGTTCTATTTTTTTATGTCAGCCTGCAAGAAGTGGGTGATAAAATAAGTACAGGTTTCCTCATCATCCCCTCAGAGAAGCAATCAGATGTAGCACATAACAATGATGTCTAAAGAAGTAGTGGGAGGGAAGCAATGGATGTGCCAGCTGGATGCTCAGCCAAACCTTTTCAGTGATTTGGAAATAGTACAGGGAACAGAAGTTGTAGGCAAAAGCCAGCAAAAGAGAGAACGCTGTGAAGAACAGTGTCAATACCTGCAAAGCATCCCCATGCCCCAAACTCCAAATGTTCAAACAGTGGCAGCACAAAAGTTTAGTATCTGTTGTACACACATCCCAGTGTAGATAAAGAATTTGAATGCTTTAAAAGACTGAGTAGATCCAAGATGGCAGAGTAGATAAATGCTGTGCTTGCCTCATCCCATGAATACATTAAAATTACAACTAAATTATAAAACAACCAATCTGGAGAACCATCTGAAGTCTACCTGAACAGAAGTTTTATAGCTAAGGATATAAAGAAGAAGCCATGTCAAGACTGGTAGGAGGGGCAGAGACGTGAAAGGGGCTGGCCACAAACCTCATCTTGGTGGATGGAAATTGGGAGGGATATCTTGGCCACAGATGTTTCTCACAGAGGAGCAAGGGACCCCAGCCTTACACCAGGCTCCCTAGCCAGGAGTACTGGTACTGGGAAGAGGAGCCCCCACAACATCTGGCTGTTAGAAACAGTGGAGATTCAGACCATTGGGGTGGGACAGAAGGCTGCAAGAAACCCAGACATCCTCTTAAAGCACCCACACAGACTCACTAACACGGGGCTGCAGCAGAGGGACAGTGACTCGAGGGGTGTCAGAGACATACGGGGAAAAACTGAGTTCTGTGGCTTCAGTAAGATGACTGGAGGGACAGTTGCCATTTTCCCTGTGTGGGGTCCTTCTCCCATGAAAGTCCTCCTCCCATGCAGCCAGCAGGCGGGCGCAATCTTTCCCATGTTGAACCCTCCCTACACCCATGGACAATCTGAATCTGAATTTTTCTGGTGAGCTCCACTTGCTCCACCCTGGTGACTCACTGAGACCCCCCACACACACACCCAACTCCTTACAACAGGAGGTTTTATCTGCAGCTGAACCTTATGGGACCTGGCAGCTTGCAGCTGACAGCAGGCCTTGGAGTGTCCAGGCTTTTTGTGGAGCTACTGGAGCTATCCCAAACCCGGTACTGGTGACAGCCATCCTTGATTGACAACATGGCCTCTCCCATGTGTCTCCAGGACCAGCACAGGCAATGACCAACCATGGATTGCTTTGTAGATCTGATGAGGTACTACTCGGCCAGTCACAGGCAGTGACTGACCTGGACCTGTACTGGAGCCCTTCCCAAGAGGTCCCAGAACCAACAAACTTGGAGGTTGGTTTCAAACCAGAGCAGAGCACCACCCAATTAGCCCCACTAGTGGCATACACAGAGGGTGGTCTCTGGAGGCACCAGAGCCCACTGGGGCAAATCCCACTCCATAAGTAAAGCCCCCTGCACCGCAGCCCATAAACAGTGCATGTGGCTAAACCCCACAGCCAGTCAGCCTGAGGGTCAATCCCACCCCCTGATGTGCCAATAGCAATCAAGGTTCAAGTATAACAGGAGGGCACACACAACCCACACAAGGGACACTCTTGGAGCACCCAGTGCAGGTGACCAAGGAGAATGGGCTCCATGGGCACCTACTACATAAGGCCACCTAGCAAGACTGGGAGACGTAACCCAGAAACAAACAAACAAAATAAAGGCGGCCAAAATGAGGAAACAAAGAAATATATCCTAAATGAAAGAACAGGAGGAAACTCTAGAAAAAGAACTAAATGAAATGGAGGCAAGCAACCTACCAGAGACAGAGTTCAAAACAATGGTTATAAGGATGCTCAAGGAACTTAGTGAGAACTTTAACAAAAAAAGACATAGAAAACATAACAAAGGACAAGTCAGAAGTGAAGGATACAATAACAGAAATAAATGCACTAGAAGGAATCACCAGCAGACTAGATGAAGCAGAGGATCAAATCAGTGATTTGGAAGACAACATAACAGAAAACACTCAATCAGAACAGCAAAAGGAAAAAAGAATCCAAAAATATGAGGATAGTTTAAGAGATCTCTGGGACAACATCAAATGTGACAACATTCGCATCATATGGGTACCCGAAAGAGAAAACAGAAAGCAAGGGATTGAGAACCTATTTGAAGAAATAGTGACTGAAAACTTACCTAACTTGGTGAAAGAAATAGACATACAAGCCCAGGAAGTTCAGAGAGTCCCAAACAGGATGAACCCAAACTGAACAGGAAGAGTCCCACACCAAGACACATTATAATTAAAATGGAAAAAGTTAAAGACAAAGAGATAATCCTAAAATCAGCAAGAAAAAGCCAACTTGTAAACCTCCCATAAGATCCTTAGCTGATTTCTCAACAGGAACTTTGCAGGCCAGAAAGGATTGGCATGAAATATTCAAAGTGATGAAAAGCAAAGCCCTATAACCAAGGGTACTCTACCCTGCAAAGCTATCATTTAGAATTGCGCAGGTAAAGAGCTTCTCAGACAAGAAATAGTTAAAGTAGTTAATAACCACAAAACCAATGTTACAAAGGAATGTTAGAGGGACTTCTTTAAGACAGAAAAAAAAATTAAAAATATGAAAAATAAAATGGCAATAACTGCATACCTATCAATAATTACTTTAAATATAAATGGATTGAATGCTCCAATCAAAACATAGGGTGGCTGAATTGATAAGAAAGCAAAACCCTTACATATGTTGCCTACAGGAAACTCATTTCAGATTGAAAGACACACACAGACTGAAAGTAAAGGGATGGAAAAAGTTATTTCATGAGAATGGAAATGGAAAAAAAAAAAAGCTGGGGTAACAATACTTATATCAGACATAATAGACTTTAAAACAAGAGACAAAGAAGGACCCAGTAATCCCACTACTGGATATTTATCCAAAGAACCCAAAACACCACTTCGAAGGGATGTGTGCATCCATATTTTCATTGCAACATTGTTTACAATGGTCAAGATGCTGAGGCAGCCTGGGTGTCTGTCGATAGAAGAATGGATAAAGAGGAGGTGGTACATGTATACAATAGAATATTGCTCAGCCAGGGAAGGGAATGGGCTCTTGACATCTGTGGCAGCATGGCACAATATGGCACAATACTCTAGACACAATATACTCCACTAAACAAAGTACTCTAGGAAATAGAGAGTATTATGCTTAGTGGAGTATATTAAACAGTGAAAGACAGATGCAATGTGATCTGGCTTATATGTGGACTCTAAAGATCAAAATAAACAAACAAACAAAACAGAAAGACACTTATACATACAGAGAACATTTTGATGTTTGCCAGATGGGAGGGAGATTGAGAGAGAGGGTAAAAAAGGGGAAGGGATTAAGAAGTACAAATTGGTTGTTACAAAGTAGTCATAGGGTAGTCATAGGATACAGTGTATAGCATAAGGAATATAGTCAATACTATTATAATAACTATGTATGATGTCACATGGGTGCTAGATTTGTTAGGGTGATTGTTGGGAGGGGGTTAGGGGACGGGGTGAAAAAGTTGAAGGGATTGAGAAGTACAAGTTGGTAGTTACAAAATAGTCACAGGGATGTAAAGTAAAGCATAGTGAATATAGTCAATAATATGGTAATAATTATGTATAGTGCCAGGGGGATCACTGCTTAAATTATACAAATATCTAACCACTATGCTGTACACCTGAAATTAACATAAAATAATATTGAATGTTAACTGTAATTGAAAAATTTTAAAAGGGGGGTGGGGGAAGGTGAAGGAAAATAAGAGGTTCAAATTTCCAGGTATAAAACAAATAAGTCATGGGGATGTAATGTACAGCACAGGGAATATAGGCAATAATAGTGTGATAGTGTGGTAGGTGTCACGTGGTTGCTGGACTTATGGTGATCACTTCTTTAGGTATATAAATGTTGAGCAACTATGGTGTACACCTGAAACTGGTATAACATTGTATGTTAGCTATATTTTTTAATGAAAATCTTTTTAAAAAATAACAGTAAAATACTGAATAAAGAAAGGTTAACTAGAGAAAAGTGGGGTGGGGTGGGTTTTGTAGTAATACCAATCAAAAAATCCTACATTAGGCAGTAAAGCCAAGAAAAAGATTTGGAGCCCATGAAGTAAGAAGGAGTTCTGAAACAGAATTAGGGCCAATGAACACTGCCAAAATACTTGAGGTTTGGAGATTAAAGAATCACATATGTGATTGAAGATGTAATCTTTAATCACCTATCAATTCTCAGGCTAAGAAGAGAACAATCATGGAAATTGTGACTTTTTAATGCCCAAAAGGATGCTCATGAAATAAATGTCTCCTGAAATGTCTTTTCTCTCTACCATGTATTTAGAAACAATAACTGATAAAAATTGGAAAATTTTCCAGATGTGGCAGGATCGCTTTGAAAACATTATACAGAGTATGATGATAGAAAACCCTTTTTCTTCACCATTTAATAGAAAGTGTTGTTATTAGTTTAAGTTGCTAAAATAAATGTCTTTCAAGGCTGTCAATGTTTAAATCAGAGTGTAAGATAATTAAAGCAAGACACAGCCAGAAAAAGGCATGATTATGGACAAACACTCAACATGCACAAAATGGTCTTTGAGAAAAAGAGCAAGTGAAACTTGTCCAAAAAAGATTTTTAAGAACTTTACAATGATATAAGTATCTTATTATTAAATAAGGGGGAAAAACTGTACAAATGATATCAACAAGCTTTGTCACTAAAAAATAATACAAGTAGAGTATACAGTTAAAGAATCACTAGAGTATATGGTTGAGTAAATGTGTCTACTCTTAGGACACCTATGAAGTTATAATGCTATCAAATAATGGAAAAGGCTAACACATGGAACACTCAACAGTCCACTCACCTTCTTCTCCACTAACCAATTCACCAAGTTGTTCATCAACACCTGAGCACACCTGGGAGATGATCTCATTCTGAATATCCACAATTGCATCAAAGTTGGCTACATTGAAAACATGGTTTAGTGAAGGTGTGGAGGCAATTTGTTTGAGTTCTTTTGCATCTGCAGCTTTAATGCCTTAAAAACAAAATAAAAAAGCAGATAATGAAAAGGGAAACATGCTAAATTGGGTAAGTTCTTTGTTTTCTCAGTCATTCACAAGTGAAGACAGTTTCAAATCCTTATTCAGTCATAAACCAGAATTGCTTTGCTTCATAACGAATGTACAACTGTTCAAATGACAGAAGCATTTTATAATTTCACATAAAGTGGCCAGCCAGAGAGGAAAACACATGGTTAGTAAAACAGAGTGAGCCCTCATCACAACTATGCCATCATTTGTCCCTGCTATCTGTAAAGATAATACTTTTTTCTTCCAGAGTCTTGAATGAGCTGGAGCCCTCTGAATTCTTCAAGGATTACATAATATAGGAAACACATAAAAAACACTTAATGATAATACAAGGAGAATCTTTATTAGAATCATTGGCCCAGCACTCTTAGAAAAGTAGAGGGCTGGCAAAGAACGTGAATACGACCTCATTTAATGCATTACTAAGGGAGTTTCATGAGACTAGAGAAGCTGAATTTTTACTCAAAGATGATTTGGCTTGATGCGACATGTAAATTGCAATAACACTTCTAATAGTGGCCTTCCCTGAGGACCCAACCCTTCATCTTCCTAAACGTTAAGTATTGAAAAGTCCTAAAATGAAAACAACCAAATCTGACCTACCCAAAGAGAAAACTTCAACTCCAATACCACGAAGCTCTCTCGCTGGAATTTCCACTTCATCCTGAGATTTGCCATCGGTAATAATAATTGCCACTTTAGGAAAACCAACCCTTGCTCCAGCAGATTCCGTGAAGGTATTCTTAATTAAGTAATCAACAGCATCCCCTGAAGAGAAAAGAAACAACTATATTCATTCACTCCACACTCCACAGTTTCGCCAAAGTCAAAGACTATGTGATTAATTTCAAAATTATTTAACATAGGATAATTGTGCAATGCTTAATTTCTTTCCCAAACAGGTATTTCATTTATTTAAAACAATAACAAAAGTTGTAAAACATACCTGTCATTGTGTTGCCACCTTTGTATGGGATTTTTTTAATTGCAGCAAGAAGCTCATCCCTCTGGAAGTACTGGTTTAAGTTAAATTCAGTCCTGGTGTCAGAGCTGTACTGAACGACTCCAACCCTTGTCTTCTCTTCCCCGACATCAAAAGCAGACACAAGAGCAGCAATAAAGTCTAAAATGTACTTGAAATTATTTCTTCCCACACTCCATGAGCCATCCACGAGGAACACTAAATCAGTCCAGGCACTGACAGAGCATTCTGAAATACATTTTTAAATGATGCATTATTAAATCTCCACCATTGAGGAATACAAATTAACACTGCAAACAGGTTGGCTCTTTAAATCATTTTGTTCATTAAAACATATTCATACTGTTCTTCACCCACAACAGGCATGAACAAAAGAATGTAAAATTGTATTAGAAGATTTTCAGTGCCTTCATGAAAACATATTTATGGAACTATGTCTTTAAATTGCCACATAAAACATTATGCAAGAAGAGATAGATGACCAAATCTTCAAGATCATGTGTCCCAAGTATTTATCCTATCAACCTATTTTTATAAACTACATTCTTACTCTTTTTCCGAGTAAAAATTATATAAAACATCTGGCAAGCATAAAAAAGAAATGTAAGCAAAGTGTTTTTATTCCTTGGTATTTAGCAGTAAATAAACACAAAACAATCACTGTACTGTTCAAGCAAATGCAGTTGAGTGGAAGAAATGAACAAATCTTTTAACATTCTCCTGCATTTTACAGTATAAGGTTGCACTGGATTAGTCTAGAAGGTTAATGAACTCTAACAGAAGTAAAAACAAGCATAAGTATGATGCAAAATAGCCAGAATATCTTGTTGTCCTAATTACCAATGTATTTATATTTGATAACTAAAACCTCCTTTTACGAAACAAAGAGGGGGAAAGACATTTTAATTCAAAAGTAAAAATAGACATGGTTTCCTTAAATTACTAAAATGCAATGACTCGCTTTTATAACTATATAATATTTTCCTTTCACTCTGTGTTTGGGGCAACAGGTTGGTTTTCATGAAAATCTGTATTCATAAAGCAACACTGAGTGTATTTTCTAAAGATGTTTTTGTCCTTGCAGTCAGTTAGTGGATAATAAAAGAAGTATTTGGCTAGGAAGAGGAGGAAAGGGTCCTGGAAAATTTTGCAAGCAAAATACAAGTTGCATGCCTAAATAATTTTGCACACTGTTTAATGGGCCAATTTAAGTCTATTGAAAAGTCAATATTTGGCATAATGCTTTGATCTAGAATAAATATTGATGGTTCAGGGAAAATGTTAGCATTATAACTGCATGCTATAAACTTCATTTCAGTTTATTAGACATCAGAAAGAATGAGAAACAGTGATCTGGAGAGAAAAATTCCAGATAAAGGAGACTTTGTGTTCATGATCTTTTTATTGTCATCCTGGGTCATAAATCTAACTTTTACAAGGTGGCAAAATTAGAAGCCCAAGAAACCCTTTAAGGGTCCATTCCACTAAATCAGACAATGCAGTATAAGACAAAAGGAGGCGAGAAACTGCAAAACGTAGACTAAATAAAATTGCTTTCATTTGATTACAAATGTATCAACATACCAGTGATGTCTTACAGAGAATGAAAAAGGCTACAACTGCCATCAACTAAGGCCATGTAAATATGCTAGATATGAGCATAACATATACACAGACCTGCAAATGTATTTTTATGATAATTGAATTGCTTAAAACACTATAAGAGCATCTCCCTGTGTCCCAGCGTTAGCTTTCTCCTATATCCCTACGCTACCACCTATTTCTATCAGTTTGTCTTTGAGGTATGAGTTAAATCCAGTGATGAGGTTTGTTTTTAACCAACTGTCAAAATACTGCATGAAAATGTGGACACACACAGATTCAAAACACTCCTAGTAAATAGAATATTTAGTAAATAAAGTGAAAAATTGGTTAGCATGTCAGAACACAGGTATTATAACTGCTAAGTCATACATTACAATTATATTGTCTATACTTCTTTTCGATAAAGCTTATAGGAAATAATGTGGGAATAAGATCAAACTATGTATATAATTAGAACATCTTCGTATTACATTTATGACTTCTACAAATCTAAGAAAAATATTAAAGGAATACTGACTTTGTATCTCTGGTTTTTCAGGTTTCTTCTCCCCTGGCTGTGTTGGACCACCTGTTTGAACTGAAGTCAAAACCTGATTACTACAAAAGGACATGAACCTTTACAAATACTTCCTTAAAAGAAAACAAATATATTGTCTTTCACCACTGTTTTCCAAATGCATCATCACAGAATACAGCCAAATAAGCATTTCCTTGCAAATAAATTCTTTTCAGTGAGATTTTACATACATTTCAAAAAGACATTAACATTGTTGCCTAGCAAAGTTTAATGTTTTTAATAGTTTTCATTCATAATATTCATGCTGCTTCCAGAGATCAGGGCTATAAATCAGGAATGAATTATTCACATCCACTAATAACTAGGATCATAAAAATGACTATTCTAAAAAGAACAGTTAATACTGATACAAACTAACCCTGCGTAATAACAGATTAAGTCTGAAGGTTGGAAGAATCATCTGCAAAAATAAAAAGAACAAAAGTACTTTATATGTGTGCTTACTTGTTAGTTGGCCTATAACTGGTACACTTTCTTCTACTTCATCATATGAAGTGATTGTCACCACATATTCTATTTCAGGTGTGAGGTCTGATAATAAAGTTTCAGTGGTACTAGCTGCAAGAGTAAATTCTTTAGTGGGCCCATCTGGAAATATGAAAAGGAAAATATGAGTGCAATAAAATATTTTGACATATAACATAATATAATGTAATTCCCAGATACAGTCAAAATCTAGGAACTTCAATATACATTATTTTTCAGAACGTCCACAAACATTGTTTTACTGTCCTTCAAAACCAAAACTCTGAAGTCTAAAAATTCAGTAAATGGACTGGCGATGCCTTTGCTTGTCACAATCACATTCAATAGTTGTTCGAGGACTCAAGGATCCTTCTAGATTAAAGATATGCCAGAAAGTACAGCAAAAGGAATATAGTCAAAAATATTGTAATAACTATGTATAGTGCCAGATGGGTACTAGACTAATCAGGAGGAATCATTTCTTAAATTACATAAATGTCTAACCACTAAGTTGTACACCTTAAATTAATATAAAATAATATTGAATGTCAACTCTAATTTTAAATAAATAAATAAATCAAATACCGGATTGTCAAACCAAAAATCTCTTATTGCTTTTAAAGACTTAATGGTAGGTCAAAAAAAATTTTTTGTTTTATAAATGAGACATAAAACAGAAAATGATTTAATTTAAAATTAGGTATTAAAGGAGAACAAAGAAAAAGAAAAGGGATGAAAAGCAGCTCCAGGAAAATAAACCCCATAGGCTACAATTACCTCTACTGGGAAACAATTGGTGCAGAAGCAATGCATCCTCCATACTCAGATGGGTGCACACTTTAATGGGTAACCATGCTCACTTAACTAGGTAGGAAACATTTCAAGGTACAATGGACAGAATGTTTACTTCTATATTAACAATTATATACTTCCTGGCAGATTGTGCTAAATCTCAAGTCAACCAGGAAACACAGTTGTTCCTAAGGACTAAGTGCCTGTTAAGATTTTTTTTTTAAGGAGGGCACAGCTCACAACGGCCAATGTGGGGATGAAACTGGCAACCTTGGTGTTATTAGCACCTCGGTCTAACAAACTGAGCTAACCAGCCATCCCCTGTTAAGATTTTAAATTATATTAAATTTTCATCAAAACATGAATAATCAAAAAGTTTACAGATATAATAGAACTCTGAGCAATGCTCTTGGTTTACATGTAGAGCATTGCACACCCACCCAGGGCCCCCATGGGACAGGACAGCAAGACACCAGAGTTCTGTTGGGTTGAATGGTCCCAGTGCCAGTTTAGGGAGTACATGAATGAGGAATTTCCAACACCTGGAAATGGAATGGACTTTTTTTCAATTGCTTTTCTGCTTTGGAATGTATGAATTACTTGACTGCAAATATATATGAAGAGAAAAGATTCAAAATTGAAAAAGTAAATTCTTGACCCCTTTTTAAGTTCTCGTATCATATTTAAAAATAGCTTCCCAATTCCCTGATAAATCAGCATTTAAAATCATTGGAATTTTTAAAGGCCATAAATATTTAAACACAGCTCTAATGATAAGTTATGTTAACATCATTCATCTCTACTATCAGCCTATTAAGACTTCTTCCTACCACTTGGCCAGTGTTAATAAAAATGGTTATTTTCCCATTTCATGTTAGAACTAAAAGTTAATCAACAGAGATTAGTTCTCCACACTTGGGCAACATCCTGAATACTAAAGACGACTCTTGAGAACAACCAAAACAAGTTTTTCAAAGACTCTTAGCTTGGGATCTACAGAATCCACGTAGCCAAAGTAAATTCTTGTCTTTCATCACGGTAGCACACCATTATCCCAGAACAATGTTTCCTGAGTACTGAAGTATGTAGAATACAGGGTAAGACATAACAACTTCATCACTTGACACTTTACATGTCAGAAATATTACGTAGTTCAAGAAGTAAGAAATCTATTTTATAAAATCAAAGATTACCAGCAATATTCTGATCAGGTAAAAAAAAAAGTCCATTTTTAAATAACAACAGCTTAGCATAACAAACCATGTTAATAAAGCTCAACACTAAAAATGTAACAGTGGGTACTAGGCTGGAAACCTGGAGACCTAACTCCACCAAATATCTGGTGACATTAACTAAGTCCCTCAGGTTTTCAAAATCTCAGTTTCCTCATAATGAAATGAAAGGAAGGGAGAAAAGTGGATTATACCATCTTTGAAGTTCCTAGAAACAAACTTACCCGTCGTAGGGTCCACTGTTATTCTGTAACCCACAATTGGATCCACTGATCTTGCCCATGACATATGAACAGTATTTTCATCTACAATTTTAAAATTCAAGTCTGAAGGTGGATCAACTGCAAAAAAGAGAATTGGTATCAGTCACATTTTCCAACATCAGGAAATGGTCAATTTTATTAATAAATAATATGTTGAGCAAAGCTTACTAAAATTGTCTTTGCATAAATTTGTTTCCAACAAATATAAAAAATATCTTGTTGGATAAGAATAAAACTAAAAGCTGACAAGATATGACAAAACATCAGAGAGTATACATATTACAGAAGACAGCACAAAACACTTTTGATTCTTGAGTTGCTAGGTCATCCAAGAATGGCCAGCAAAATCAAGCATAATAGAAACATATTTTGATACAAGTACATACAAGTACAATGAAATCACATGTAATAACCACATATGCAAACAATTCACATAGCAATTAAAAGAATTTCAATACATGCTGAGTGCATTTTGAATAAGCATGCCAAATCACAACCTGCTTACAACCATAGAAGTTCATTTAGAACATTAACATAATACTTTTTTTCCATAATGTGGAAAAGAACTAATGATGGTTTTGGTTCATTCTCTGCATTGAAGTTTTGCTACTAGTTTTTGTTTGATAAATCTCAATCTGTGGCAGAAATGAAAATGTATTTCAATGAAAAGGAAGAATCATGGGAAACTTAGCACTGTGGTAGTTTCACAAGGAAATATATACTTAATATATATTCATATTCATATAAACAAATACTCAAATAGTAATAAAGGTGTTAATAATTTAGAAATATGTGAACAGTAATAAAGAGATGTTTATCAAATGAATATTCTGCTTGTTTACACCAATTTGCTATATGTTTGCAAGGCGTAAACCAACACTGTTCTTTTCCTTTGCAGCAGGTATACTCCATACTAGAAATGGCATTTTAAATTAAAATGCCAGTATGGTCCTTTACAAAACAATGGTTAATTATGAAAAGACAACATCAATGTATATTTATGGACATTTATTTACAGAACTTAAAGAAAACAGTGAAGAAGGATCAGCGATCTGGAGACATGACTGCGCATAAAAACTTGGAGAAGTCAATGAAAGGAATAATCGAAAAGTACAGAAAGAGTTTACATACAAAACTGTACAGCATCATGCATGTGTCAATGAAATGTTGACTTGTTTTTAGTTTCCTACAATGAACAAAAGCCTCCATGTACAATAGTCATTACACAAAGACGTTTTAGAAATATTTTATAATGATATTCTCTCTGCAATGTTCATGCCTCATCATGCAGCATTGTACTGACTCACTGTCAGTGCATGGTCGGTGCATTAAAAATTATTACTCTGAAGCAGGTCAATAAAGTAAAACTTTCAGCCATACTCTTCTTAAGTGTCTAAGTCTGAAAGTATTCCTTGTGAGTCAGAATTTTCACATCTGTTTTGAGAGATTAATATCTCTTTGTCGATTTTCACAGAGGTCAATTGAAACACAGCAGTAGCTTTGAGACATGAGTCATAGAATTTAACTGGGGTTAGAGACTTATGTAATATTAATATGTTTTAATGGAAATAAAACAAACTAAGCAAACATTTGCTTTAATATTAATAAACTGCTGCTTACAACTATAGGAGATGGCTTTTTATTTTTTTATTGGATATACTAGTAATGTAATGAAGGTTATTTTCTTACTATCCATACACAGGCAGTGAGATTAGACTATTAATCTACATGCATAGTTGAATTATTCAACATTCGGCTGTCTGTACCCATATTGCAAGGTTTAGCTGTCATCATCACTTAGTGTAACAAGCATGCAACAAATGTTAATAGGACAATAAGTATTAAGAATATCATTATAAAATATTGTTCCAGTAGCAAATGGCTCAGGACAAATTTAATGCAAAGGCAGACACAACTGGCCTGAGCATGCTTTAAAAAAAAAAATCAGTACATGGAAAAACAGTACCACCAACCTTGTAAGGAAATTGACCTGAAGCAGCAGACATTAGGTTAAAACTGCTGAAAGGCAGCAGCGGCCCACCTTGTTGATTTCCAAATGACCAGGATTCCAGAAAAACTGAAAAATTGACTGTTGGGAAAAGTCTTTAACATTTCAGAGGATTGTAAGATGTTCATAGAAACTCAGATGTGGTACTTGGGAATCAAAAGAAGGAAAGAATGGCTGACCAGCATATGTACAACATAGAGCCCAGTCCACGTGTTTTTTTTTGCCACTTTCATCCATCACGTATAAAGACTTTGAGGATCATCATTCTATTTATACATTTTTTGTTTGTTTCATGAAAAAAGATAACAAAGTAGATATGAGTATGGAGCCCTGTTGACTTAAATCAATGCGAAATGTATTTTTATCAATTTTGAAAATCTTTTCTTTTACATAAAAGTAATTCACAACTGCCATTGTGTTGTCACAAACAGCATTTTATGTTCCCTAAATCACTTATAATTCTCTTTTTCTTCCCATAACAACCTAGCATAGTAGGCCGTATTATTCCAGTTTCACAGATCAGTCTGTGAAATTCAGAGGGGTTAACACAGCTAATAAGCAACAAAACTTTGATCCCATCGTCTGACTCAGTGCATGCAGTTTTCTGCCACAATCAGTTAAATGTAAAGAATAAGAAATATTTGAGTGAGAGATTAACTTTAGAAACCAATATTTTTACATAGTTGACTATTAATATCTGTATATGTTTCTCTACTCTATTAAAAAAAAAATTATGTGATGCTTCGTCAGTAACAAATATATGGCATTCAGATATCGCCCATTCAGAACCAGAATTTGGCATATTAATTTTATGCACTTGTTCAAGCAATTTTAAAACTAAAGTGTCTATTTTGATACATCATTTAAAAAACAATTTTTTTCATCATGGCACCCAAAAGAAAGGTAGGTCCAAGAATTTACCAACTATGCAGAGATAAATGGATGGATGGATGGATGGATGGATGGATGGATGGATGGATGGATGGACAGGTGAGAGGAGAATAGTCTAATAAGTTTGGGTTAGTATACAAAATATGTTAAAGGTAAATAAAAACTTAGAACATACTACTAAAATATCATCTTGATGAACCAGTAAGACCTTTAGTACAATCTTTGTGATAACAACACTGAAAAGGATAGCACCTTAATGGTAGAAAATTTCAGCAGTGTGCAAAGAGTGGTTTTACTATATCCAATAGGCATTGATTTAAATTCCATTCAAAGCTAGTATAAATGTAATGATCTTTGCCGTGATATATTCATTTCATTTGTGTTTGTGAGATACCAAAAATAACCAATTGAAAAGTTAATATTTCAGACAAGTAATGGATTATTTCTACACATTATAAAATGTGTTCTCTCATTAAACTGACTGGGTTGACCAGTTTTCAAGCAAGAAAGATGCACAGTATGGGCAAACTAGCACTAAATCAGAACTAGAAGACCTTGGTCTTAGCTGAGCCTTGTTGCTAAGTAACCACATTAGTTGACTGAATTGTTCAGCCTCTCTGCTCCTCATTTTCTCATGCGGAAAAGGAGAGAATTCAAATAAATGATCTGTAAATTCTCCTCTAGTCTGAAGTTTGACATAGGATTATAGAAATGTATGTTAATTAGCCTCTTAACCTAAAGACAAGATAATTAAAGCTTATGGCCTCAAATCACTGATGAATTGATAATATCCAGTTATGTATTGTATATTATAATTCTAGATCATATAGAGCACTGGCCAAGTGACAAGGTTAACAAAGTCTATGCTGTGGCTAAAAATTACAAATACTAAAGACAAAAAAAAATTATTTTCACCCTATTTCTATAGGACAAACTACTATAATATGAAAGATTAAGTTTCTTGTATAAGTAAGTAGAAGAAAAACAACAAGATAAAGGTGGTACCACTATAAAAAAGGAGAAATGCAAAAAGTGAATGCCAAGATGTTTTAAATAATATCAAAAAAATATATTGGCTTTTCAACATATAAAAAAATAAGTAAATAAGTAAATAGAAACTGGTTGGAAAACAATATGGATACAAGAGTACAAATATGAACTGCAAAAAGGAAAGAAAAGTAACTATGGCTACTTTAGAACTAAAACTAAAATGATATAGCAGGAAACAGCAGTACAAGCTAAAATTCTGAAATGCCTTCAAAAGAAATAGTTCAAAGAAATTCTGTTTCCAGCCCATTGTACCCAGAAAGGCCTTGGTCACAAATTTTGTTAGCGCTTCACAGGCTCCTGAGACCATTTAGTTGGTAGTTAACACCCAAGCTGTGCTATTGCCATCAGCCACATGTGGCTATCAAGTACTTGAACTGTGGCCAGTCCAAAATGAAATGTGCTGTGAGCATAAAAACCACACTGAGCTTCAAAGACTTAGTACAAAAAATGTAAAACATCTCACTAATAATTTTTATATTCACTACATACTGAAATGATAGTATTGTGATATTATTGGGTCATATTAGGATATATTATTAGGACATATTGGGTCAAGTAAAATATATTATAAAGATTAATTTCTACTGTTTTTCTTTCCTTTTTTAATGTGACAACCAGAAAATTTTAACTTACATTCGTGGCTTGCAATAGTGGCTCATAATATCTATATTTCTATTTGACAGTTCCGAACTAGAGAATAAGGCCAAAAAAGAAATCCTATTAACATATAATTATTAAATGCTGATGTAAGAGGATGAGAGACAATAAAAGACATAGCTTAAGAAAGCAAAAGAAAGAGCTATAATGTGGAAATAAATACAAATTAAAAAGATAAAATGTGTAAAATATGGAAATAACCAGTAACGTAGATAGTAAAATGTTCTTTTTAATTTTACTTTGCTAACCAGCCATGGTCCAATTCAGAATTGACTTTTTTCCACTTACATCATTTCCAATCTAATTCTTTTCTTAAGAATTCTCAAATCTTACTGATTTTCAAATAACTATTTTCTTAACAAGCAGTCAACAGGCCACTTCAGTGAACTATCTAAAAATATCTTCCGTTGGGCTTCCACAGCTCCTCAAATAAAATTCCTTCCTATCAACGACAGAGGAAGGAGCATTAAAGGCCACCTCATCTGAACATTCCTTCACACAGGCCACTCTGAAAAGTTTCTACATTCACAAAATATTAATCATATAAGAAGAGCCAGCAAGTTTCTGTCACTTTTCTAAACATGCCATACATTTTAGAGACTCTCTGCTTTTCCTAATCTTAATGTTTTGTACCCGCAATCTTGAAATAGAAAATCAAACACAATAGAAAGGTTTCGAAAATCTCGGTGTTGTCATGAAACAGCATTATTTTCCCACAACCTCTAAAAAAAGGTACTCATCCCTCCACCTTTCACCCCAACTTCCACAGGCATCCATCGCATGCAGAACTATTTCTTTTCTCCCTTAACTCCATAGGGGTATTTCTTTACTGGGGGAGGGGGGGGGAAGATGTCTGTTAGGGTATTACCCCATTTACCTTGCAGAACAATAAATCTAGTTTGTCGGGTCTCCAATGGGTTCACATATAGAAATGGCTTGTTTAGTAAATACTTAGAAATTAAGTCATTAAGTGCTCACAAGAAAAAGAAGTGACATTGAAAATCTAGCAAAAATCCTTCAATTTCCAGAGGGTGGGATGACATTGAGCCACTCTGCAGACGTTGCGGTCACAACTACCCATCTCCCAGCCCCTGACCTGCTCAGGGTTCAGGTCTGATGTTGGAGGCAAGGAAGGAAGGGAAGGTGATGCTGGGCTTGTCTGGCTGCTCCCTGCTTCCTGGGTTGGGATCTTTGGCCCATACCCAGCCTGTCTGCGCTGGGCTGGGCCTGGGCCACCGCGCCTCCGAGCCCCGCGAACCCAACAGAGACAGCGGCAACCCTGGGTCACGCGAACAAACCCGAGGTCCCGGATCTCTGCTTCGCCACCCATTCCCTGGGCGGTTTGGCTGCTACCTCATTTGTCTACACCGTCCGCCTGGCCGACTGAGCTTCCCACAAAACACACAGACGCGCAGAGCCAGCGCTGTTAGAGTCTTTTATTTCGTGCAGTCACCGAGGTCGCAGCCCCGAGCCAGATGGTTACCAGCCACACGAGCTAGCCCGCCAGCTCACCAGGACTCCTGAGTGTCACCCGGAGGTATCCTGTTCGTAGAGGTGCGAGTAGCCGTCGCCCCCTCTTGGACAGCTGGTCCTCTTGGAAGGCGGCAGCGTCGGTGGCAGTGTGGACAGCACACCGCAGAGACAAGCGCAAGGAGACCATACAGCACTGTACGCAATGAATTAAGCAGAAGATGAAAGAGCGCGACCTGAGAGCTGGGAAACGGACAAACCTCTGGAGAAGGGAGTGTTTCTCTACAGAAGAGAAACCTCCGGAGAAAACATGAAGTGCGGAGAAACAGAGCAAGCAATAGAGGCAAGGTTGATTTGGTGGGGGTTTTTGTTTGTTTGTTGTTTTTTTCCTACAATTCTGCGGTGTCACTGGAAGAGGGGGAAGGAAGAGCTTTTTACCTTCTGCCTCAATGAAAGACAGGAGCAGGGCCACGCCCAGGACGGCAAGCGCCGGGGAAAGCCTGGTCCGCATGTTGGGCCTCGGCCTCCGAGCTCACAGCCACATGAAGAGATCTGCGGAAGGAAGCAGTAACCGCATCAGAGCCGCGTCCAGGCAAGCCTGCAACCAGGTTAGAACTAAAGCCTGGTCGCGGACCAGGGCCCAACCAGATCTTCCTTGAAAACCACAGGGCCCAGCCCACATATAATGGGCCTATTGTGGGGCAGTGGAAGTCAAGTTCATCTATAGCAGTTTAACCATGGCACTAAGAGGGAGTTCAAGTTTAAAGAGGGTCCTGTTTTCCTGGAGGCTGATCCTGCTTAGTATCCAGGGTGAAGGCCTTACCAGGCCCTACATGACTTCATCCTGCCTGGGTGATGGCTAATTCAGAGGTCATTTTATCCCTGACTGGACTAAATGTCTCTTCCAGCTGGGGATTTTATTTGGCCGGCCACTTTTTCCTAGCTGCTGAATTCTTTCTGTAACTGTACTTTAGTGGTCTCAGGGTAATTTGGAAAAGTATAATAAACCTCTTTTATTCTCTTTTTTCTTCATTTTGTTCTGCCTACAAATATGCAGCTCTTTAGGTCTGAAATGGGTTATACAGAAATATGTAAGGCCCAACTGAAATCTGACCCTGAGGCTAGCTGTGTTGTCTTCACATCTGATAAATCCTTTACCCAAAGTGAGGGGAAAACAGCTCTAAAATATTTAATGAAAAAGGGACAAGCAATAGAAGAGACAAAACACTCTTGTCTGTTTCCCCAAGATATTTCTTATTAAAATTCTCAGTAACAATTCATCTTTTCATTTAATTGTCCATTTATCCCAGAAGATTGCAGGTTTGTGGCTCCATAAGAGAATATGTTCTATTCTCATTTTTCCTGACTCTGTATCTAGATTATTAATTCTAGACACAGCGTCTTATTCACTTTTTGCAGTTCCCAGCACATAGTAGGTTCTTAATCCACGTTGGCAAAAGGGAATCTTCTAAAATATTCTAAGGTCCAATCCAGAGACAAAAGCTGCTCGCAATGAACTGAACTGGGAAGCTGCCAGAGGTAAAACATAAAAAGAGAGTTGCTCTGGGGTACATAAATTGTTGTAAGGCAACAGACTAGGCCTCATGAAAAACGGAGTCGTTCTGGGGAATCCAAACATGAGCCAAAGGTTGAGCCCTCTTTGAGAAAATAACCTGACAAGCTCCAACCATGTCTTTCCAAATTATTGGCACAATGTATTAGGGCAGCTTTCCTCAGCCTAAGTGTAAATTGCATTTTAAATGTCTGATGAGCAGATGTGCCAAATTTGCCCGGAGCTCTTTTTTATGAAGCCAAGATTAAAATTTTGGCACTGCTTTGGAGATCCAAGGGGCTCTAGCAATTTCTTTCTTCCTAATTAACAACTATTTGACATTTCTAACCCTCTTCTATATCCGTGAAAAATAGAGGTTAGAGGGCCTATTGTTCCCATCATCCGGCCTTAACTTCGCTATAATAATTTCCAATTCTGTTGGCAGTCGTGCTCGCGAAAAGTTAAAGGCTGACAATCTACCCACCGAAAAGCTGTGTGCAGGTATTTTTTAAATCCTCCAGTCTCCACAAAAGCCTGAACAGTAGAAGCGCTTTTGTCTGGGTCTAGAGCGCCACCTATCGGTTTCCTGATTCAGCGGCAACAATGAATCATGTCGTGTCCGGGTATCTGAACATTGAATTAGTTCATCCAGTCAGCCAGGCATTCCATCCATATGTTTGTTTTGTTTGTTTGTTTTTAAGTTTTCTCTCCTTTTAGCCAAAACATTTATCTGAATGCTTAGCAACACTTCATTGAGCATTCTCAGACATAAATGTCTGAAAGCGGCCGCCCCTACGTGGCAGCGAGAATTCCCTCACTTCACCCTCATGAATGAAAATGAGTCAGTTGCGGGGGGGGGGGGGGGGGAGGCTAAGGGGGAAGTTGGATGGGAGTCTTAAGGGATTCGTCTCCTTCCGCCAGCTCTCCCCCTCACCACCCTTATGGAAGAGGCCAATTCCTTAACTTAAAGTTAAAAAGGGAAATGACTACCCTCCACCCCACGGGGTCCCTCTAGATCCTGCACTCGTCACCTACCTCCTCTCCTAACCATCCGCGGCCTTAGTATTAGTTGGCCAAGAGCGAGTTCAGCTCTCATTTCCTTTCCCGCTCCATCTCACCCCCCAGCATACCAGCATACTTTAGAAGGCCACATAGTGCGGGTTGAAGTGGGGGACGGGGGTCCCAGAAAGCCCCGAAATGGACACCGGAGGGTCCCTGAGGATGCTCGATTTGCAGTACTTCTGTTCCTTGGCTGCGGGTTTCGGTGCGGTAAATGAACCTGGCGCCCCCACTCTCTGATCCCTATGCTTTCTAGGATTTGGGATGGAAACTACCTAAGAGGTTCCACCGACCTCGATCAGGGCCTCGACTAGTGCACACGCGAAGAAGTCGAGAGAGGAAGCTTTCTCCAGAAGCTAGAGAAAGTCCGCCAGAATTGAATCCCCCAGAGCTCGATTAACCCGCCATCTCGGATGCTTTGTAAAGCAGAGGAACGAGCCAGAACACTCCACCAGGAATCTGTCTCGAGATGCCACACACACCCGCGCAGCCCAGACGAGCTGCAGAGCACTCAGCCGGCCCTCCAAAGAATTCCGCACCATGCGTCACAAAAATACCTTCCCTGCGCGGGCGCTGCACTACTGCACCACCCGCAAAGCTACAGTCGCGAGACAATGAAGGACCAGTGGCCACAAAACCGGGCGCATCCTTCACTGAAATCGACCGCATCTATAGATGAAATTCCCCTGCATACAGAAACATTGAACGGGATGATTTTACGCTCACACAGCCGCCTGCATCAGCTCTTAAGAAAAGCTACAGTTTAGTCTCCCTCAAAGATACAAATGAATCACAAAACTCCAGTACACCTGGCAAATCTCAGACACATCTCCACACTTACAAGTCCAAACGGTCCTCGCCCGGGATCCTTAATTGCTTAGGGCGGAGCAAGGAAGCGGCTAGAAGCAAGTTTCCCTAGTGGTCTTTGGGAGGGATGGGGTGAAGTAAAGGGTCTAGAAGCCGGACGGACCTGAGGCGGCTGTGATCCAGGTAGCGGCGGCGGCTGCGGCTTCCCGGCGTAGTAGAAGCTGGCGCTCTGTGCGACCCCGGCACGTCCCGGCAATTGGCGCTGCGCTCCAGGAGCACCTGGCAGTTGCCGGGAGATGGGCTGCAGCAGGGCCACCGGAGAGGAGAAGGAGGAGAAAAAGATGGATCCCAGGACGAGAGGCAAGAGCAGCCCAACGGATGGAGACGGCCGGGGACCGCAGCTGCCAGCGCGCGGACGCGTCTGGGGCGGCTCGCCTTAGTCGAGTGGGAAGAGGCTCCGTGCCCCGGGCTACTTAATAGAGGGCTGTTCCCAGCTCTCAGTTTACTCGGTTACGAAACGCCTGAGAAGGTGGACGGCTGCCACGGGGTGATGTATGCTCCTCCGGCGGTGAAGGAGGTCTACTTTTGGGAACGTGTGCATACTTCGAACATTCCTTCGGCGTGAGGTGGCGATCGCGGTAGTAGAGCCCCGCCGGAGAGCGGGGGAGGGGTACAGGGAAGGGGGGCGGAGGAAGCCAGGAGGGGGACAGCCGCAGCCGAGTACGCTGCCAAGGGAAGCCGTGCACTCCTCCGCTTGGGGCGTGCTAGGGAGCTCGGGTTTCCCTATTCGTGTGATTTTCTTTAATGAATTTATTTTTCTAAATTAAGAACAATAGGAGGAAGGAAAGCGACTCTCATTTTCAAAACTGCAAAAGTGTGACCGAACCCACCCCATCCTAGCCCCCCATCCCTCATCATCACCACCTACACCTTCCTCCCCCTTCGTCCTGGGTGCACTTAAAACCGATTTACAGGGTTTCCATTAACTAACTGTCTGTGCACGCGGCGCGCCTTCTGTCTTTTTCAATCTCCGAGCGACGATTGGAAACCCGGACAGCCATCCGCTCGGGGCTCAGAGGTGGGATGGCTTTCCCAGTCCTGTCTCTCTCCCCTGATGTTTCGGGACCGAACTGGGAGGCTTAGTTTGAGCCAAATGAGATGGTGGCGAACGCTGTGAAACCTAGGGATCCTAACACGAAGCGCTCAGGAACAAGTTCCATCCACTGTAGACATTTCTCACCCCGGCCAGAGCAAACCCTGGCCCCGAGTGGAGGGTTCGGACAAAAGCTCTGCCCTTGAAGCCCCGTGGGGTCAAGGCAACGAAGGGTTTAAGTTTTCCCCCCCGCTGCTGGGGAGCTGGAGGCCAAATCTGGGGCTGACATTCTGCCAGCATCATCTCTCTTTGCCGCCGCCTCCCCCCTCCGCTCTACCCTTGGCCGAGAGCTGGAAGCCTGGCAATCAGGGTTGCCAAATTGTACTAGACGCACGGGAGGAAGTGCGAGGTACACTGTGGCATCAGAAAAGCGCTTCAGGAAAGGTTCAGATTACACACGTCTGTGCGCTCAGCACAAGCCCTGCGCCTTTTGGCCTCTTGGAGCCCAGGGGTTACCCCTGCAAGATTAATCCACCGGGGATGGAGGAGGTGGCGCCGAGGGGAACGCGGGAGCGTTCACTGGAATTAATCTCCTGCAATAAAGTGGAGGTCTTGCCGCCAAAGTAAACCTCTCTTCTCTATTTGATCTGACGTCTGCTAACTTTGCCTTCCCTCCACCAAGAGTGATAGCCTCCTAACTTGCTTTTAGCATAACAAGAACTTGCAGAGCAGCTGCCTCCAGCTAAAGCCAGAGAGAAGACTGGAATGGAGAGAAATGGAACAAGCCACCTTTGCACATTCCCCGAGTACACACTGCCCACTCGAAGTCTAGCTGGGCAGCTCGCACAAAGAGCCCACACATACACAGTGCACAGGCTTTTTCCTCTTCAAACTCTCACAAACGGGTGTCTGGCACAAACTCAGCGTGCGAACGCGTCCTGGGCGTGAATAACCCGCGGTGCACAACGCAGTGCGGTCATCACCGCAGTGCGAGTGAGCCGCTACCCCAGACTGTAGAGAGACAGCCTCCGCACCCCCACTCTCCTCCCCTCTCACAGAGGCACGTGAGCGGGTGGCAGCCTCAAGAACAGAGAAGTCCAGGCAGTAGCCCTCCGGGCACCCAGTACAATATGTGCCACACCCGCGGACGCTCTGGCAGGCACCGCGGCCTGAAACGGCCCTGTCTGGAAAAGGACAACTGCTGCCTTGCACGCCAGCCCAGGCTAGCTGGGATTTACATTTCGCCCGTGTGGGGTGTGAGAGTGTGGGGGAGGGGGGGGAAGCGGGTGGTGTACGCGTGTGCGCGCCGCTTTTTCTTTATGCATATTTTTTATTATTTAATTTCTGATGGCAGTGTTGTTGACTCGGAAGCACTGTAACTCTGGATGTTGGTATTCTTGGTTTAAAAAGAATTCTCTGCTGTTTATTTGGCTGAGAGCTGCAAATGCATCTTTCAGCCCGGACTGGAGCAGCCGAGCGCGGTGGCAGGCTTCCTGGTCCTGAGGCTGGAGGCCGCAGACTGGGTGGAAGAGGCGTCTGCCCTCCCCACCTATCCCCAACCCACCCTAATCCCAACACACACACCCCCAACACCCACCCCGGGCCCCGAAACCACGTGCTTTGCGCTTCTCTGCAACCCAGAGCCGAGCGTGCTGGGGACCCGCGTGGCCATCCTCTCTTGCTCACGGCATTCACGCTCGCATACTTAGATTGAATGTATTTGAAAATAGTCGCTGCAAAGGAATGTAAGTAATATAAACCACTGGCCACCAGTGTCCCTCAGAAAAAGGATCCCTACACAGAACTTCCAAAGTAGGATGAGAGGAGAAGGAAAGAGGGGACACCCAGATAGGGGAGTACACAGACGCATATCCACAAGCTAATCCAAGCACATCCATTCCCAGGAGACACAAGTGCAACTCAAAAGTATTCAAAGGGGTGCCTCGGGGGGCCTCTCGGCGTGACGTCTGCATTGTTCGTCCTCCTGAGCCCTTAACGCTAAACACCTAGTTCCATAAACGAACAAACCGGTAGAAAACGTGTAAGCCCTCTTCTAACCTGCGCCCTTCAGTAGTGCGTCCAGTTCTTAATACCCCTTGGAATCCTTTAATGTTTGCACCAAATAAATGGTGTTTATCGACTGAGGCAGAGTTGGTTGAATTTATTCAGCTTGACTGATTTTTGTGTCTTTTATTACTCAGGTTATATCCCAGGACCTCCCTCTCCACTCTCTCCAGCTACTACTCCCACCTCTTCTCCCTCCGACTCCTGGGTTCCTGGCGGTTCCAGAGCTTCAGATTTCTTGTCCCACAGCGCAGCCTAGTGGTCAGCGTGAGCCCTGACATCCGGGGTCAAAATTATAGACGTAGAGCCTAGAAGTTAACAGTTTTAGGTTAAGTTTTTGAAAAGTGTGTCATTCATTTATCTGATTTCCAGGACTGCCTGAGAGGTGTCAGAATGGAAGAACAAGTGGGGCGGTGGCATCAACATTTTTCTTTTTTTTTTTTTTTTTTTTTTTGCGCCCGTTAATTAGCCGCCTATAGAAATTCTTGTCCCAAGGCTCCTGGGAGGTTCTGGTCAAGGGTAGACAAAGGAAGAGGTGCTGATTTCAGGAAGAAGGTCGGATTACAGCACCGCCCTCAACCTCCAAAAAGGCAAAATCATCCTCCTTATTGATTTGCCTGAAGTTAAGTTTAGCCAGCGTTCCTCAGGACAGGTGAGAGCGTTTCCCCTGCGAGTTCTTGCTGATTTACCTTATGGGGAGGAGGGAAAAAGAAACCTGGGCTGAACGTGCACTGATTGTCCAATGTTGGGGCTGCACGTGGGCTGTACCCAGAATGGGCTTTAAGGACCTTGGGTGAAGACAGCTCTCACTATTGCTTTGGAATATGGGTGTGAAGGGAGGAGACGGTGCTCCACCTGCACTGATTCTCAGAAGCAGAGAGGCAGTGACCCGCAAGAGTCAGAAACGGTATGTGAATCCTCTCCTTTAGATCCCTGTGCGCTAGGCAAATCAGAACACATTTAATGAACAACTTCTATGTGCCCCGTACAGTGCCAAGCTCAGAGCAGGGATACAAAGATAGTTAAGATGAGGCCTTGCCCTCCAAACTCTGTCAGGTAACAGGTAGGGCACCTGAAGCAACTTCACATGGGCCACTTAAATCTCCCAAGAGATTATGCCTTCAAAATGTTTTCACATTAAAAGTAGACAACTACCCTCTCTGCACTAGCAAAGCTGAGGAATGTGGAACACCAAAACCATACCTAAGGAAGGAAGAGGGATGCACTGCACTCCTCCAGCTGCAGTCTTGACTGATTTTGCTTCTTCAAAAAAGGGCTATTTCAGTGACACCCACAGGCTTTGTGGGCACTTCACCCAGACCTTCTCACCTGCACTGATACAAGCTCCCCCATCAGAGTGGGATCAACTTCAGGGTAGAAAACAATAACTATGTCATGTTTATTCTACTACACAAGGTGGCTAGCTCAAATCTTATGTGACCTCGAAAAGTTGTGGTTGCATGGGAAGCTATGAAGCTTCAAAAAAAAAAACTGCATCTAAATACAATATCTTCTTAGCATAAGCTATTTAGATTTAATGAAAGTCCATTGCTGCTGGGAGCTGATTATTCAGTTACCTCCGACTTCCTTGAGCAAAGTATAAAAGATAAAAGGAAATTTCACTTAAGAGTTAAGAAAGCAACCCTCTGCCATTTCTTCCTTCATTTCTATAAAATTCAGTACTTTTCAAGTCATTCTTAGCACTGCAGGGGACTTGGAACCTATTTATTTTGTAACTATCAAACTAGCACAAGGTCCAGAATTTCTAGTAAAGCCACTGCTCTGTGTGTCAACAGTTGCTATGTGTACACTGACATACCCTTTCAGGTTGGTGGAAAGTATGAAAATTCATAAGAATTTATTTTTCAAGATTAGTTCTTGAACTTTAAACTTACTACTTAGTGTACTGAAATGCAGTAATGATGAAATCATAGTCATAGGAACTATGAAAAGAGGTTTCATGGGTCTCAGTTGGAGCTCCTGTAGGATGAAGTGTAACCAGACCAAGCCTCTACTCGATAATGCATTTTTATACACTTACTAATTAATTCAGCTACATTTACGGAGCACTAACTAACACCCACGTATTCAAAGCAGATAAGATCCCAGACTTTGGAATGCTCCTAAATCCAGTGTGAAGTGCGCCCACTGGTGGATAAAAAGGAAAAGGATGACCATTGTCTAATCAGACTCATTAAACCATTTTTTATCTTGAACATTCATTCAACAAAATCTGTTACTCAAGTCATGATGTTCCTTAGGAAAGTTGGGAGGTTATTTTTAAAGGCAAATCTAAAGAAGCTCTGTCCATAAAACAGTTAAATGTAGTAACAGAGGCCAGAAATAAACATAAGAAAAAGTCTAATAATTCAAAAGAGGCACGGAAACAGTGTGTGATTCAAAGCCAAAAGACCAATGTGAAAAATAATTTGAGAGGAAATATATGGTCTATGGAAACAAGCTACATGACAGCACAGGAAGAAATCAGCTCAATCCACCATTCAGAATATTCCACAGACAAAAACGGTAATTTCTCTACAAACCAATTTCTCTATAAACCAATCATTCCACAAACCAATGACAAGGAAAAGGTGGGGAAAGAGGAGATTGTTATGAAACATATTTAGGGGCCATAACAACAAAATAATAATCACAACAATAATAATGGTTGTCAAGAACCGTGAAGGGTCTGAAATTTTATCCTACTTGTAAGATAGCAAGTTAACCTGCTACAGTTTCATGGATGCTTGCAGAACACCCAATGAACCAGAGACAGGTCTCTATTCCTTACAGCAATAGCAGTAGCCAGAGTATCATCATTTGGCCTGTTCCCCAAACCCCAGTTCCCACAACGTGACACAGAGAGGGCCCAATGACCTTTGCATAAGCAGTGAGTTGCATTATAGGAATGGAATCTGAGCTTGGGGAACCCAAGTCTTGTATAAGGACAGTAAGCCTGCCTGACTTTTGCCCTGAAAGGAAACATTATCTTTGTTATAGTGGACAGTAAACAAGTTTGCCCTTTGCTCTGGAGGGAGGAATTATCTCTGTGTTCCAAGGCTGCTAGTATACAAGCACCCTAGAAGAGATCATCTGGAACAAAAGCAGTAAGTGTCTGCTCAAAAGACATGCAGAAACATGAGTGACCCGTGGAGAAACGTCTCCCAACAATAAGAACTGTTGGGAATTCATGGGAGGGAGAAAGCAAGTATGTTGAAGGGGTACCTGAAGAATTTCTAGAGGAGGAAGACTTTAAAGGACTAGGAGTGAGCATTCTAAGCACAAGACTCAAAATGACAAGTTGAAAAAAAAGTAAACAGAGGACAGGAAATGTGTTGGACAGTAAATAAACCAGAGTTGTTTTAGCAGAAAATTCGTGAACACAACTGAAATAGTAGTGGGCCTTGGAAGTAGCCTAGAGTCTGGAATTTAACTCTTTACATATCATAATTTACAGAGTGTATTCCAGACACTGCACATGACATTTTACATACATCAATCTATGAAATTTAATTTTTATCTGTATGCTATAGAAAAGAAATTAAGGCTCAGAGGAACCAAGTGATTGCTAGGAAGTTTAGCGTCAGGAACTGAGCTCAGAGACCTCTCTACAGTGGACAGACCATCTAAGTCCATAGTCTTTCCATTATATTAAAATAAATGCTTATTAAATGAAAGACTGATTTTTTTAAAAATCTTAAAAAGAGCCTAACCTGGCGATGGAACTCACAGTAACTTGCTGGGAACACAGCCTACAAGCAACGACACTGGGAGAGGGTGTGGCAGAGTCCAGATAGGGGACACACAGGTCTGTATTATGGTGCTCACCGCAATGGCACGAAAGAGGAAGATGACTGGCTTTAGGATGTAAGGATGGGAAAATATCTTCAGATGACCGAGCAAAGTCAGATGACTAAAAGAATGATGATGTCATGGGGAAAATTAGGGAATTTGGGCAGGCAAGCCCAAGGGAATGTGACAAAATGGTGTTTTTTCCTAATACAGTTTATTGGTAACTTTCTACTATATTAATAAAATTAAAATAGTACCTCAGATTCAAATACAGATTTTTTAGAGAGAGAGAGATGTATCTTAGGATTTTGCAAACCAAAACAACTACTAAAGAGTTACAAGTGCACTCTCTTACAAGCAGTTATTCAAAGGGAAAATGATGGCATTGTTTCTTGGCTGTCCTGCAAGCTTGCTCATGGGTGGCTGAATATATAACTCTGCATGTGATGCAAAAACATCTGGGAAATGCTTAAACAATTTCCTCCATCCTCCCCCTGTCTAGTTGCTGCTCAAGTGTTGGACTCATCAAGCTAACAATACATAAAGTCCTCACTCATTGTTTAAATTGAGAAAATCATTTCAAACTCTCATAGATAGTCTAATTTAAATATAGATATAGATATATAGATATATAGATTACAGTTTTATTTATTGAATGGCTTCTTTTATTTTTGTGGGTTTTTTCCTGGTAGCAATAGCTTTGGAACAAAACCAATAACTGCCCTCATAATAAAAGATTCTGACCTCTGATGTTAGGAAAAATTAAGGCTGGTAAGGGGGGTGTGGGGTGGGGGGTGGGAGATGAGGGTAAGGGGGATCAAATATATGGTGATGGAAGGAGAACTGACTCTGGGTGATGAACACACAATGGGATTTATAGATGATGTAATACAGAATTGTACACCTGAAATCTATGTAATTTTACTAACAATTGTCACCCCAATAAATTTAATAAAAAAATAAAAAATAAAAAATAAAAATAAAGTAAAAAAATAAAAATTAAGGCTGTGTTTACAACAGGGAAGTAATTAGAAAAACAAGTGTTGAGGATGTTGTTTATGTTTTTATTAACTTTTTTTTTAATGAAGTATTGTGCCTTTACTATTTTTATTATTACCTGTGAGAATGAAGTTAAAATGTCTGGTCTTGCATTTTCTAGCATTGCCTGATGCATATTCAGATATTTACACTGGAGCTGAGGTGGTCTCAGCAGGTAACTAGTGGGCTTCCACCATATGGGCATTGAGTGGGCTCTGTGGTTGGCTCAGCACTATGCCTCCCACCTCTGCCCCCCTCACCCTCCAGTGAGGCCACCATGGGGCTTGAGGTAGCTCTGATAGGTCTAAGCCAATGAGTCTCAAGCCTGCCTGCATGAAGGAATCCTTAGAGAGTCTGAAAAAGTCTGTACTGATGTCTGAGCACCACCCTTAGACCAATTAAATCTGATCCCTGGTGTGGGCTTTAATCTGTATGTTTTTGAAACTGCCTATATCATTCTAATGGCCAATAAGGGCCGACACACTTTTGTCTAAGCCAAGCCCCCTTTGCTATTCATTGTATCTGTACTAAGGCTTGCTGGGAACTCAACTGTCTCCCAGAAAATTGAGAGGAGTTATCTAGAACTGGCAGGTAAGAAGGACTAACCACCTGTAGAGCTGGTCCCCAAATCAATGGCCCAAGTGGGTATTTAAATTTGGGTTCAGTCTTACCAGCAGTAGTTAGGATAATTATTAAGAGGAAACCAGCAAACTGAGGGAAAGGCAATCAGCCGAGGTCAAAGAGCTGGTAAGTGGAGCAGCCAGAATCAAACTGCGTCCCACCTGCTTCCCAAGCCCTACAACACCCACTTCTATGTGATACCTAGAGGGAATCTGGGTCACTGCTGTCATTGGCTTTAAAGTTTAAATCAGACAAAAACATGGTACAGTTTCACTTGCCAAAGGATGCTCAAGATGCTATTTATTTCTCATTCTTACTAATGTTGATGCTAAAACATATAACCCAAGATGAGAAAAATTTGCTTTCTTTCTTCTGATAAAAATACCAATAACATTTTTTACTGTATTTAGACTTAACAGATTAGTTGAATACTTCCAGGGAAAGAGATGAAACTGTACAGTAGGCCTCGTCTAATGATGATAGGAATTATCAGTGATGGGACCAAAAAAAATTTTACAGATCGTGTAACCCACTCCGTCATGTCACAGTTATAAAACCTGAGAACCTATATTGTTAAGTAGTTTGCTCAATGTCATGTTCCTTACAGCTGTGCCAGGACTGCAATCCAGGTGCCAGTTGCCTGGTTGATCTTCTTTCTACTCTTCTGGGTACCCGATGCCTAGGCCTGTCATAAACTTTGCAAAACATGTTTGGACGCATTGCCTTACGGTCTCATGAATGAGGTTGGACAAGAGCAGTGGAAGGTTGCCACCTATCACAACATATCCACAACTGCCATCTTTTAAAGTCAAAGCGAAACAAAACTTGCCACAAACAGGCAATGACATACGCAACTGCATGTGCCTGGCCCACCCCGCACTTACCAGTACAGCTGAGGGCACTGCTAATAAGAAGGCCAGATACCTCGGGGCCATTGACCACTAGAGCAAGCAAGATGGGGAGGTAGCTCCTGTGTCTCGCTGCTGCAGATGCTAAAGCAGCACCAGAACAGTGTCCAGGTGTTCTGAGCGCAGGTGACAGGGCAGACCTGGCACCATGGACTCTTGTCCTGTGACAGGCAATGTGTGCTCTCTCCCTAAGACCACCTCCGGGAATCCATGAGAGCAGCGCCACACCCACTGTTGATCACCTTTCTCTTAAAGTGCCCACAGCTGGCAGCCTACTGCAACAGAAGTGCTCACAGAGAATGGAAAAACAGGGACTAAAACTCTCATGAAAGTCAAGAGGCAGGTATCCCATGTGCTATGGTGGCTTTGTTCCATGGAGGCCTCAGACACCCAGGCTCCTTCCATCTCATTACTCCACAGATGTGGCCTCTATTTCAAGGTACCTCATGGTCCCAGATGGTTGCTCTGGCTTAACACATGACATACAAATTTTATGCCCCCCAAAAAAAAGCAAAACATAAAAAATAAAAATAAAAAATTAGGGGGGGAGGGGTCACATTGTGATCTTTGTTGTCTTGAGGAAGATTCCCTGCTCTTTGACTCATGTGATTAGATCTCATTGGCCAGAACTTAGCCACATGGGCACATCTAGCTACAAAGGTGACTTGACAGTGTAGTTTATTCTGGCCACCCATGTGCCCCCTAAAACTCGGAACTTCTATTATTATGGAAGAAGGTGAGAGGGGATAATGGAGAATGACTAGCAGACTCTACCACTGATAGATAGCAGTCCAGTGGTCAATATACACCTTCTTTGGACATCTGTGCTGGGCACTTGGTAGCTAAAAAGCAAGCCAAACCCTAGCCAAGGTGTCAAATAGTGCTGGTAACTGACATCAGATTTAACAAGATTTTAATTGAAACGTTGACTTATTCCATTCAGTCTGGAGGACTAGCTGCCAAGCACAGAGGAATCTCCTTTGTACTGCTGTATTCAGAAATTCCTTAACTCCTATTAACTCCTGGCCCTCACACTTAGCATAATTTTGAGATGGCTTTACTTGAAAGGAAAACCATCCTGTGAGCTAGACAGCTTATGGAAACAGCAGGTCCCCAGAGAACAATGGGGCCATGGATTCATCATTTGATGACATCATTGCAAAGACATGTGTTTTCCCTAGCGAGTCATTTACTCCATTAAAATTTCATTTCATCTTTCCTATCATAGAGGGCATTGAAAGGATTACATGACATCTTTTTTATAAACAAACATTACGCTGGAACACAAAGAAGGCAAAACAAATGCAGTTATAAATAGAAAGGGACTATAGGAAAATTTCCAGGAAAATGTAGGCGTTTTATAAATGACTATGACTGAACTTCTCTCATGGAAAGATGCTTGTGCTTATCTTAGAGACAACAGAAAAGTCACAGAACAGTAACTATATCCCATTAGAAATTAAGTAGGCTCCTTCTAGCATCTCAGATGAATTGGAATTCCACTTTGAGCTCTTTGAAATGTAATTTGAGTATTTTTTGACATATCACAGAACCTGAAAGCCACGTCCCAGTCACACCTAAAACCTCACAATTCTGTTCTGTGGGTCTGTGATGGGCTGGAGTGGAAAGAGATATATGAAAGTGCCACAGATTACTTACTCTAAAGTGGGTGGGACGTTTTAAAGGGGCAGGAAAAGAAATTAAATGAATATCAGAGGGGACATCATTGGTATGGTAGGTATAGAGTAAAAGTCATAAAAAGTTTTAACAAAAGAGAACTAAAAGGCGAAAACGCAGTTTAAAAAATTGACATTCATGAAGCATATATTGCACTTAACAATATATCTCGATGCAATGCCCACAAAAATCATTCAAATGCAGATGGAATTGATATTATTTCCTCAGCATCCCAGATGAAAAAAAAAAAAAAAAAAAAAAATCAGATGTTTGCTTGAAGCCATAAGACGAAAAAGTGGCTCTGCTAGTTACCAAACCCAGATCTACTGCCACAGCTGGCGGAGTAGTAAGTAACATGGGCTTCTTGCTCAGGGCTCCTTCCAACCTGGTTGGTCATCTGTTGTTTCCCTACGTCATCATGGGACTCAGCTCTTCCAGTCTTTTGCTGGTCCCTGGACTCAAGACTCTCCATTCTTGGAATGGCTCTCCCCACCCAACTTTTAGCTAGGCCTTTGGAAAAATTGTTCTCATAAGCCCTGATGGAGTGATCCTATCAGATCAGCTTCCTGGAGACTGAATTCTAACAAAGTATTAGGTTGGTGCAAACGTAATTGCAATTTTTGCAATTAGCCTTTTAAACAGCAATTACATCTGTACCAACCTAATATTAGGGGAGGACGGAGAGATGGCACTGCAAAGAAGGAATTTCAACTATTGTTAACTAAAACAGTGGAGGAATTATTTAGGGGAGGAATGGGTCTTATTCAATATCTTTCTACTCTGGCAATCAAAAAAGGCTAGACCTCAGTGCATCTATTTTCACATATTGGGTTTTTTATTTTTTAGTAACTTAGTAATATCTGACAACTATAAAACCAAAAATCTAGTATGCATATATTTATAATTCACTTTAAAAGCACTCATGAACTGAAAACCACACATATGGCTGGTAGAAGTGTAAATTGGTACAGTTGCTTTGGAAAAGGTTCGCATTTTGTTATAATGTTGATCACACACTTACTATACAACCCAGAAATCCCATTCCTATATATTTACCCAGGAGAAATGAAAATAGATTTTTATATAAGACCTGTATGCAAATGTTTATAGCAACATTATCCATAATAGCCAAAAACTGAAAACAACTGTAATGCCCATCAAATGGATAAACATATTTAGACCATGCATATAATGCATACCACTTAGTCATGAATAGGAATAAACTATTGATATGTGCAACAGATGGGTCACAGGCTCATTACGCCGAGTGAAAAAAGTCAGACACAAAAGAATACATGCTACATATGATTCCACTTATATGACAGTATAGCCCTGGCAAAACATAGAGACCAAAATTAGAGCAGCGGTTTCCAGGGGCTGGAGATGAGGTAAGGGGTTGATGGCAAAGGAGCAAATAGAACTTTGGAGGGTGATAGAATTGTTCTATATCATAATTGTGGTGTGGTCAGAGGACTGTACACATTTGCAAAAATTCATCAAACTGTACAGTTTTTTAGAGTTAATATATGTGAATTGCTCCTCAATAAATTTAATTTTAAAAGTGTATTAAAGAAAAGATGTGTTAGAAGATTTTTGGAATCTCAGAGCTGAGAAAAAATATGTTTTAAGAAAGAATTTATTGCATATTTGCTCTAAGACGGGCACTTTGCTGGAATCTAGAGATTCAGAGGTGAGAGACCTAGTCCATGACGTGAAGCAGCTCAGAGTCCAGTGGAGAAGAGAGAGGAGTGGACAAGACCACAGCCTGGAATGACACGTGCATTGGTGGAATATGTGCTGCAGGTTGGAGCACACAGCGGGGTAGCCAAACCAGACTTCTGGAAATGATGGGCTCCCAGGAAGAGAGATGCTTAAGCTGAGCCAAGGTTCTGTAGGAGTTAGTCAGCCAGATAAGAGAGAAAGACATCCTTAACTAAGGAAGTAAAAAGTACAAAACAGAGAGAGACAGTTTTCATGGATGAGCTCTAGTTTTGAAAATTGCCAAAATGAATAACGTAATGAATGAGGGAGAAAATTTAGACAAAGTGTCAGGAAATAAATTACATGGCAGTGAGACATATTAAAATGCAAGTTGTTCTTTCCAAGGAAGTGGTAGATGATCTTGAGAATCCAGAGAAAACCGATTTCATAAATAAACAGGACTGTTACATATTAAACACATGCATTCTTCGCTTAAGCATAATGACCTATCAATCATTCAGTGATTTGAGGATTAACACAGACTTTACTGATCTGTTCCATTTCTAATATCTCCTACTTTACTACTTCATGTCCTATCTGTTTACTTCAATCTGTTGATTTAATAGCTTGACTTCAACTTTCTTCTTCCTGTTGTTTTCGCCTTTAAAAAAATTAGGCCTATAAAATCTGGCTGGTTGTCATACTGTATCATTGTGGGACACACAGAAATTATTTATCATGATGTGTTACTTTATAGCACAAAAGTCCCTACCCAAAGAGGCAACAAAAACAGTACAATCTGATAATCTAACTAAAGCATGTATGTTAGTCTCATAAAGCAGGTTCTTGCATGTTATCCCATAATCCTTCTATTTCTACTCCATTGGCCAGAACTTAGTCACATGGCCATACATACCTGGAAGGGATGATGAGAAATGTAGTCTTTATTCCAAGCAGTCATGTGCCAAATGCTAGAAATAAAAAGATGCTGTCGGATAATCAGCAGTCTCTGAATCAAAGATGAGATTCCCCTTATCCCTCAGAAGACGGGGGCCATAGGGATAATGTATTTTTCTAGTTAAAACATGAACTCTAGAATTTAATTATCGAAACTTCCCTCTGATTTGGAGTTACTTGTTTTTTCATCCAATATAACCCTGGAACATCGCAGATTACTTTACAAAGCACTAAGGACAGTGCCTCCCATAGCATAAGTGCTGGATAAATACTGGCTATTATGGTCATGGTCTCTTTGTCAAGAAGCCATAAAACCTGACAGCTGCAAAAGGGATAATTTAGTCTAATCCTCTAACAAATTGGCCACATCTTTGGTAACAATACCTAATTGAACAAAATTAGTTGTGTTTTCCAGTCTTTATCTAGTAGCCTTTCCCAAATATGCATTCCAATATATCAAAGAGAATTGGCTTTCTTTTTGTAAATCAGACTTTTATTTCCAAGAATGTCACTGGAAACTGGGCAAGAAAATACTCTGAAATTTCAGCTTTCTGTGCATCTTTCACTGTGAACCAAAGTCAAGAATTACCAATTTGTTGTATATACTAGTGTTCTATTTTGGTAGATAAGATATTTCCTGATGGATAATTTGGCAAGACAGACCTGAGAAAACCTAGATAAGATTGTTGATCTATTATTTTATTTTATTAGGAAGCATCCTGGGTAATTTCCATAGCATCAAAATGACCTGGGGGGGAAAGAGGAATAACTACATATTTCCATTAACTACAATGTAATAACAAATAAATACTAGTGAGGACATTTCCATTAAATTTCCTTTTTTGTTTTTCGGAAATTAAATAGAAAACAGTATTGCAATTTACTTAGGGACAAACTGTTTTGAGAATTGAATTTATAATTAGGCCAAAAAACTAATTACCTGAATTATTATATATAGGAAATAAATTTGCCTCCAAACAACCTTAAAAGAGGAGTTGATCCAACAGATCTTGGATCATGTTCTTTAGGAAACTAATTTATCTTTTGAATACTCTCAGCAAAAATAAAAGCTTTCAAGTATTTCCTTATTCACTAATAAGTGTAAAGCATTAGCAATGTTTCTGACATCTTTGCCTCACAGCTATCCACAGTCTAAAATCAATGACTCCAATTTATTCTATCTCTTCTCCTTTACAAAACCCTCATTATTACAAGAAGTGGCTCCAAGAAATATCTTCCACGAAAAACCCTTCTCTTCGCAATCTCCACTTTTTCAAGCCCTTATTCTTTCCAAGGTTAGGCTGAGACCTGTGGGCACACTGATAGCCTTCAAACCATAACAATTTAACTCCACCTTCAAACCATAATTTGTAAACGTCTATTCAACACACAGTGCAGTTGGGATGAGGCCGGTTGCCTATTAATAAAAATGTGATGCCCTTCAAAAGAAGTGGCACTGGATATAATATAGTATTTTAACTTATTTGGAAATGTCTCCTAAGTTGCAATTTTTTCATCCCTTCCTTTATGATTGAAGAAAAGAAGGGATGAAAAAACTGTAACCTACATCACCAGAAGTTAAATGTCATAGATCTGTTGTATTTGTTTCCTGGGGCTTCCATCACAATGTAGTACAGATTGGACGACTTGACATAAATTTGTTTTCTCACCGTTCTAGAGGAAGCCCACGGTCAGTGTGGACAGGTTTGATTTCTCCAGAGGCCTCTCTCCTCAGCTGGCAGACTGCTATTTTCTCACTGTGTGTTCAGATGGCCGTCTGTTTATGTGTGCACACATGTGGTGTCTCTCTCCATATCTTACTCTCCTCTTCTTATAAGGACACCAAGCATATTGAATTAGGGCCCACCCTAACAACCCCACTTTAACTTAATTACCTCTTTAAGGCCCTATGTCCACACTTCAGTCACATTCTGAGGTACTGGGAGTTAGGGCTTCAACATATGAATTTGGGGGAGACCCAATTCAGCCCATAGCCCCTGGCCATCCTAGAATGTTAAAATCAGACAGGGAAGGAATTTACTTCAACTCCTGACAGCTTTTGATTACCAAATCCTGAAAGTAACTATCATCTCGCACTTCACTTTTAGATTCCAAATCATTTTCTACACAATTCGCAGAAACACAAGGAACAAAAACAAATCCTTTCACTAATTATTTCTGCTTGCTAAAATAGGGTCAGTGTCCTAAAAGAGAAAAAAACAAAAAAACAGCAAAACAATTTGTGCTTTTATTAAGTGCTTGTTCTCCCTTTAGCTTTCTTTTGTGACTTTTTGGGACCCCTTGGGAAATACAGTAAATGATTTAAAATTTAGGAAAAAAAATTTTAAATCACTCATTCTTTGGCAGCAACATCATGTCAACTGTATCAGTTGTGTTTTGGGCTACAAGTAATAGGAAATCTTACTAATTGGAATTTAAAGATTAAGGGCATTTATTATCTAGCAAGAAGCCCAGTTTCAAGTTCATGGGTTCAGCAGCAAAATGAAGATGGAGCCGATGGTTTCCCATCTCTTCCCTCTGTTGTGTCAGAAGTTGGTTTCTGTGCATTGTGGTTGCAAGGTGGCTGCCAGGCATTAGCCCCTCACATAAGTGCACATAGAGGCTGGAAAGGAAGACTTTACCCTCCTGAATCTCTTTTTGTCAGGGAGGAAAGCTTTGCCCAGAAGACTAACCCTTATGCCTCATGGTCCTGAAGGGTAGCAGAATATGACATCCCAAAATATGAATGTAGGACTTTAGGACATATCACCCCCAAATATGTGGCTTTGGTATACTGCTTGTTTTCAGCTCTAGGCACTTGAAAAACAGCAAATGCAGGGAGAGACTTTCTCTGAACCCCACTCCTCCTTTTCTGCCTAAAGATAGATCCTCCAAAAGGAACTCAATGGTCATAAATCCCCTTGCTGGGAGTTTCATCAACCAGGGAAGATTGACTCTTATCACAGTAGAGGACACTAGAAGTCAATACCATATCCAGGCAAACCTTGTCACAAACTATCGTACCTCTCATCTCTATTTCTAAGGGCCCATTTACCTTTCCTAAAAATAATTTACTCTTCCCTAAGGGGCCTATATCCCCTCTCCCCTTTCCCTATTAAGATACTATTTTAAGCCTAATTTCTAAGCTACCATAGGGAGTTACTCATTTTTCTCTGGGTATACATCTCCCATGTATACATGAGGTATATATGAGGTCAGATAATTAAGTTCGAGAACTCATCCTAGAAAAAGTGTTATGTACTTCATTGCTGAATGTCATTACAGTCACCTTCGAAGTACTCCCCTTGGGAAGCTATGCATTGACAACAGCGCTTAGTCCACCCTTGAAACCAATTTTGGAACTCTTTTGTGGAACGGCCATCAGAGCTTTAGTCGTATTACCCTTGATGTCCTGAATGTCATCAAAATGTCTTCCTTTCAATATTTCCTTTATTTTGGGGTAAAGAAAAATGTTACCGTGGGCCAGGTCAGGTGAGTAGGGAGGGTGTTCCAATACAGTTATTTATTTACTGGCTAAAAACTCCCTCACAGACAGTGCTGTGTCAGCTGGTGCATTGTTGTGATGCAAGAGCTATGAATTGTTGGTGGAAAGTTCAGGTTGTTTTTGTCTAACTTTTTCACACAGCCTTTTCAGCACTTCCAAATAGTAAACTTGGTTAACTGTTTGTCCAGTTTGTACAAATTCATAATGAATAATCCCTCTGATATCAAAAATTTAGCAAAATTGTTGCAACAAGTTCACGAACTTAATTGTCAGGCCTCGTATGTTAATAACTGCTTGTTTTTCTCTGTTCATATGTATTTTATTACAGGGACCTCAGACAAGAACTCAGAAGGGTAGAGGGAAAGTTATGTTTCCTCCCATACAGTTCCAACTTTTCCCAAGCCATCCTTGGTAAAGGGAAATGGAATTCATTCCATTGCTTTTCACACAAATACACAGCAGAGATGGACTCTTCCTGGAGAGAAGTGCTTTTTAACTAATTCCCTCAGAAGGGCACCAGCCACTTCAACAGGAATGGAATTAATTTGCATTTCCCCAGAACTGCAAATTGAGTTCATCAGCATGATTCTCCCAATGTATTCTGTAATGTTTTAGTGCCTTGTTCCAATTACCTAGTGCTGCATAAAAAGTCACCCTCAAACATGACTTAAAACAATAATGTGCATTTATGTTGCTCACTGATCTAGGTCTACATGGACTCAGCTAAGCAATTCCCTTTTGGAGTCTATGCAGTTGCAGTCAGGCAGTGGCTGGGGCGAGGGTCATCTTCAAAGCTTCTTCACTCAGACCTGCCACTTGGGCTGGAACCACTCACACAGCTGCAAGCTAGAACAGCTGGGCTCCTTGGACATTTCTCTCTCATTCTCTCTAGGATGTCTCCTCACTTGGTGACCTCAGATGGACTTTTTACATGGCAGCTGAGACTTCATTAGTGAGTGTCCCAAGAGAAACTGTCAGAAGCTGCACGGCCTTTTCTAACCTAGCTCCAGAAGTCACACAGCATCACTTCATCTACATTTATTCATCAAGGCTGCCATAAGACAGCCCAGGTTCAAGGGGAGGGAACATAGACTCCACCTCTTGATAGGAGGAATGTCAGAGAATTGGTGGACATATTTTAAATACCAATTCTATTTTGTTTATATAAAATAGAATTGAACATATGAGTCTATACATACCAGTTATGTACAAGCAAAATCTATACTTATCCCCTATTTTGTCATCATAAAATTGAGTTTCTATCTAACTTGGTAACAGAGGGAAAAGAGCTTTCCTGTAATCTTTAAAAACTTGTCTTACTAGTTTTTAGGACTTCCACTTTTATCCTTGATGTTATAAATGTATTTTTTTTTTTTTTTTGGAAACTGCATTTGTTAAATTGTGGGAAACTGTCCACAGAGAGTTGTAAACTCTATTTGCCAAGGAAGTTTGATTTTATCCACTAACCTTGAACAATTGGTCCACTGATTTTTAATCTTGCCAATATAGTTAATCAAAACAAAACAAAAACACTCTAGTATAGTTTCTTAAAATTAGGGACATTGCTAAAAGCGTTCCTACTTATAAAAACTATATTCTACAAAATAACTTTAACAGACCAACTTTAAAACACAATGTAGGGAGATCCAAGATGGTAGAGCAGGTAAGTGCTGTGCTTGTATCATCCTGTGAACACATCAAAATTATGACTAAATTATAGAATAATCAAACTAGACAATCGTCTGAGGTTTAACTGAACAGAAGCTTTATAACTAAGGTTATAAATAAGAAGCCACACTGAGACTGGTAGGAGGAGCAGAGACATGAAACGGGCTGGTCCCACACTCATGTGTGGCGGTTGAATTTCAGGAGAGAGATCTCAGTCACAGAGGTTCCCCATGAAGGAGTGAGGGACCCTAGCCCCCCACACTAGACTGCTCAGCATGGAGTATTGCTGCCAGGAAGAGGAGCCCCCATAACTTCTGGATGTGAAAAACAGTGGGGATTCCAACCACCAGGGTGGGACAGAAGGCTGTGGGAAACCCAGGCAGTCTCTTAAATGGCTCACGAAGACACTCACCCTGGGCTCCAGCAGAGGGACAGTGACTCTGAGAGTGTCACAGACATATGGGGAGAGACTGAGTTGTATAACTCTGGGGACTGGACCTCACAGTTCCTTTTCCCTGTGTGGAGGCCTTCTCCCATGTAGCACGCAAGTGGGCACCATCCTGTATTGAGCCCACCCCCATAGGCCAAATCTGAATCTGATTGGCCCAATGAGTTCTGCTGCTCCACCCTGCTGACTCACTGAGATCTTGCCTCACCCAGCTTGCATACCGTAGGAGGCTTTATCAGCAGCTGAACCTTTATCAGCTGGTAGTAGGCCTTGGAGCGTCCTGGCTTTTTGCAGAGCTACCCGAGACCCGGTACTGGCAGCAGCCATCCTCAGTTCACAGCGTGGCCTCTCCCATATGCTTCCAGGTCTAGCACAGGCACTGACCAACTGTGGATTGCTTTGTACTCCTACCAGGTACTCCCCAGCCAGTCACAGGCAGGGGCTGACCTGGGCCTGCACCAGAGCCCCTCCCAAGAGGCTCCAGAACCAACATACTTAAAGGTTGGCTTCAGACCACAGCAGAGCACCATCCAATTAGCACCAAAATCAGCACACACAAAGGGCAGTCCCTACAGGCACCAGAGCCCACTGTGGCAAATCCTGCTCCATGGGGTAAGCCCCCAGCACAGTAGCCCATAAGCTATGGACATGGCTAAACCCCATAGCCAGTCTGCCTAAGGTTCAATACCACCCACTGATGTGCCAATAGCAATCAAGGCTCAACTATAACAGGAGAGCACACACAATCCTTACAAGGGACATTCCTGGAGCACCCAGCTCAGGTGACCAGGAAGAATGCCACTGAGCCTCACAGGACCACTGCTACATAAGGCCACCCAGCAAGATTGGGAGACATAACAGCCTACATAATACATAGAAACAAACACAGAGAAACAGCCAAAATAAGGAAACAAAGAAATATGTCCTGAATGAAAGAACAGGAGAGAACTCCAGAAAAAGAATAAACAAAATGGAGGCAAGCAACCTACCAGAGATAGAGTTCAAAACAGTGGTTATAAAAATGCTCAAGATACTTAGTGAGAACTTCAGCAGAAAGAGAGCAAGCATGTAAAAGGACATAGAAACCATACAAAAGAACTAGTTAGAAGTGAAGAGTACAGTAACTGAAATGAAGAATGCACTAAAAGAAAGCACCAGCAAACTAAATGAAGCAGAGGATCTAATCAGTGATTTGGAAGACAAGGTAGCAGAAAACATACAATTGGAATGGCAAAAAGAAAAAGAATCCAAAAGAGAAAAAAAAAAAAGAGAATAGTTTAAGAGACCTCTTGGACAACATCACGCATAACAACATTCACATCAGAGGGGTACCAGTAAAAGAAGAGAGACAGCAAGGGATTGAGAATCTATTTGAAGAAATAATAATTGGAAAACTCTCCTAACCTGGTGAAGGAAATAGACATACAAGACCAGGAAGACAGAGTCCCAAATGAGATGAACCCAAACAGGACCACACCAAGACACATTATAATTAAAATGGCAAGGGTTAAAGACAAAAAGAGAATCCTAAAAGCAGCAAGAGAAATGTGTTTAGTTCTCTACAAGGGAGCTCCCATAAGACGGTCAGCTGATTTCTCAACAGAAATTTTACAGGCCAGAAAGGATTGTCATGAACTATTCAAAGTGATGAAAAGCAAGGCCCTATAACTAAGGGTACTCTACCCAGCAAAGCTATCATTTAGAATTGGGCAGATAAAGAGCTTCTCAGACAAGAAAAGGTTAGAGGAATTCATAACCACCAAACCAGCATTACAAAGGAATGTTAGAGGGACTTATTTAAGACAGAAAAAAAAGATCAAAAATATGAATAATGAAATGGCAATAGCTACATATCTGTCAACAGTACTTTCAATGTAAATGGATTAAATGCTCCAATCAAAAGACATAGGGTGGCTGAATGGATAAGAAAACAAAACCTTACATATGCTGCCTACAAAAGACTCACTTCAGATTGAAAGACACACACAGACAGAAAGTAAAGGGATGGAAAAAGTAATTTCACGAAGATGGAAACAAAAAAGGCTGAGTCAGCAATACTTATACCAGACAAAATAAACTTAAAACAAAGACTATAACAATAGACAAAGAAGGACCAAGTAATCTTACTTTCTGGTATTTATCTGAAAAAACCCAAAACACTACTTCGAGGGGACGTGTGCATCCATATGTTCATTACAGTGTTGTTTACAACAGCCAAGATGTGGAGGCAGCCTGGGTGTCCATCAAGGAACGAATGGATAAAAAGGAGGTGGTGTATATATACAATGGAATGTTGCTCGGCCAGGGAAGAGAATGGGCTCTTGCCGTCTGCAGTGGTATGGATGGACCTGGAGGGTATTGTGCTAAGTGAAGTATGTTAGACAGTGAAAGACAGATGCAATGTGATTTAGCTTATATGTGGAATCTAAAGAACAAAATAAACAAACGAAACAGAAACAGACTCATAGATAGAGAACATTTTGATGGTTGCCAGATGAAAGGGGGTTTGGAGAGCAGGTGAAAAAGGGGAAGGGATTAAGAAGTACAAATTGGTTGTTACAAAGTAGTCATAGAGATATACAGCATAGCATAAGAATTATAGTCTATAGTATCTTAATAATTTTGTATGGTGCCAGATGGGTACTAGATTTATCAGGGTGAGAAATGGGATGGGGTTTGGGAGGCAGGGTGAAAAGGTGAAGGGGGGAAAGGGGGATCAAATATATGGTGATGGAAGAACTGACTCTGGGTGGTGAACACCCAATGGAATTTATAGATGATGTAATACAGAATTGTACACCTGAAATCTATGTAATTTTACTAACAATTGTCACCCCAATAAATAAATTTTTAAAAAGTGAAAAAAAAAAAAAAGATGAAGGGATTAAGAAGTACAAATTGGTAGTTTCAAAATAATCATGGGGATGTAAAGTAAAACACAGGAAGTGTAGTCAATGATATGGAAATAACTATGTATAGTGCCAGGTGGGTTCCAGACTAGTTAGGGAGATCACTTCTTAAATTATATAAATGTCTGACCATATGCTATACACCTGAAATTAATATAAAATAATATTGAATGTCAACTGTAACTGAAAAGTTAAAAAGAGGAGGGAAAGGTGAAGGGAAATAAGTGGTCCAAATTCCCCGGTATTACGGGGATGTAATGTACAACATAGGGAATATAATCAATAATATTTTGGTAGCGTGATATGGTATCAGATGGCTACTGGACTTATCATGGTGATCACTTCTTTAGGTATATAAATGTTGAATAACTATGGTGTACACCTGAAACTAATATAATATTGTATACTAAGTACATTTTTAATAAAAATCTTTTTAAAAAACCCACAATGTGGTCTTGATTTGCCATAACCATGGCCTCGACCATTTTACCAAGCGAGCCCTAGTGGAATGCCCTACCTCTTTGATTTTCTTCATCCACTCTGCTTGGTAGATGTCAAACTCTGAATAAGAAGCACATGTGGAAGATAGTTAGAAGGTCAGTCTCAAAAAAATAAAATTTGTGAAAATCTCAGAAACATGATAGAAAATGAAAAGAGGTAATATAGGGAATTAAATTGTGAAATATGTCACAATCCTATTTTTTTTGTTTGTGACAGTGTAAAATTTACATCGATATTAAAACTGAAAACAAAGGAAATCCGTAAGTGTCTCATAAAGATTCATAATACCACCCTGTCAGAGGGTGCTCTGCACTTCCAACCCCAAGTTTTGCAGTTCCAATGAAGTTCACGTACACAGGTGTTAGGGACACACTACAAGACAACCACCCTCGTGTCTTTACAAACTGACAAAAGCAAAAGGGGTGGAGGAGCACTCTTCCAGCTTACAAGAGCCTTGGACACGACAAACAGATACAGTACATGGTCCTTGGTAAGAGCCTGACTTGAAAAGAAAAAACATAAAAAGCATTTGGGGGTCAGCGGAGGCAACTGAATATGGGCAGTACATTAGGAAATAATTGTTCATTCATTAGGAGTGATAATGCTACTATGTTATACAGAATAATATGCTGAGGTATTTGGGAGTGAAATTTCATATAGTCTACAATTAAAAATGGTTTAGTGAAGAAATACACACAGATGAATCATATGTGGCAAGATTATAACAATTTTCAGACATAGATGGTGGCGATGTAAGTGCTGATTATACTTTTTAAAATTTTTCCCTACATCTGAAAATTTTCACAATAAAAAGGTGTTTTTAAAGTACATGAGGACATTATTCCTGTCCCAAATTTTTTAAATATTCTTTAAATGAGAAGAAAGTCATGCTAAAAAGGAAAGAAGGTTTAAGAAGGTCGGACCCATAACTTCCAAAAAGAGCTAGCAGGCACAGCAAAGCACTCTTCTTCAGATGTTAAGTCCATCATCGTTGAAACAAAACTAGGAATTTGGGTTCGCCCTTAGATTTCCGTGCTGGACAGTGTGATGCCCACAGTGCCTCGCTCATGCGTGTCAGGCTAAAAGACCAAGGTGCAGTTAGCCAAGAGCCGACCAAGTCCACCAGAGGTAAACAGTGTTGGACTCTGTATTGGTGCCAGTGTTTCTGACTCCCAAACTAAATGAAACAACTGGTCAGAATAAGCCTCTGAGGCATGATGTAGCAATAACAATGAGTTACCATAACTATATCATAACTATATATCATAACTATCAATAGTAAAGATGTCTAACGTTTATCAAGCACTCAGTGAGAGGCAGGATAAATTGGTAGGGACGTTAAAGATGATGCATCAGTAGAAATGCCAGATAAGGCATGTTGCACACACTGAGCTACAAGGTCACAATGAAGTCTTCCCTTAGGCCAGGTGTTGTTATTACCTGTACGTGTGAGCAGTGCTATAGTTCAGAGAAAAGAACTTCTGACTGGCAACAGTTTTACTAAAACATTGTGTGCTTTTACTGAAATATTATTTAATTGTAACTGGATGAATGTGAAGTTTTCCTTTTTCTTCTTATCCAATACTGCTCCCTGGTGGTGCCATGGCCCCTTTGCAGTGCCTGTGAACTCAAGGAGGTACAGAAAGGGAAGTGGAAACACCCATCAACTAATTGCTAGTGGATCTGATTTGTGAACATTTGTTTCAAGTTGAACCATTTTAAGAAGCGTTTATTTCCCTTGTTTTGTCCCTCTAGGAATACTATGTTCTATCATAAAGTATCATGCCCTATGGGTCCTAACCTTTTATCACAGGGTGCACTGGGAAAAGGCAATGACCTCTGAAAGGCAATGACCTCTGAAAAAAATGATGTGAAAGGGAAAAGCAGATCTTCCATTGGCTTCACGCAAGCGCCAATTCCTGTTCCCTGGCTGTGACTGAGAGCAGCTTCTTTATAGAGGCACAAAGGGAAGAGGACTTTCACAAGTCCCGGAATTTGAATCTGATTGAAACATGGTGCTAAGAAGGTTTTCAATCTTGATGTACGTAATAAATGCCCCAAATCCTTGTTATGTCAAAAGTGGAGCTGTTTTCTGTTTTGCAAGAGGTGATGGTGATGACTTGGGTACTCCTTTGGGGGCCTGCTCTTAACCTTATTTTGGGAAGATTCCCCCTCCATAGGCCAAGGGACTGTTCCAAGATAAAGCTGAGACTCTAGAATCATCTGAAAGATGGTCAATGCAGCAGGTAAACTTAAACCTTCCAATTGTTTCATAAACAAAACAAAAATGTCATTTGTTTTCTACCGTTTCCCTGAAAATAAGACCTAGCTGGACAATCAGCTCTAATGCGTCTTTTGGAGCAAAAATTAATATAAGACCAGGTATTATATTATAAGATATATACTTATTACTATAAGACCGGGTCTTATAATATAATACCCGGTCTTATATTAATTTTTGCTCCAAAAGACGCATTAGAGCTGATTGTCCGGCTAGGTCTTATTTTCAGAGAAACACGGTAGTATGTGTTGAGGCATTATATCCCTAAAATGGTTGCTTCTTTTTGTGGCACAGGAGGGTCTTATTGGAGGGGTGCTCACAGGAGCCCAAAGCTGAAACTGCCAGAGTCACTAGAAACTTAGCAACACTCTGGCCTCCAGAATTGGTCTGCAGGCCTTGCTGAGGAAGCATAGCTCCGTATATGACTCATTCAGAGCAGGGATTTGGTCTGTCTTGTTTATGGATGTATGTATACCTCAGAGCCTAGAAACTTGCCGGGTTCATAGACATTTCAATGTTTGTTGAATGAATAACTAAAGGGAATGTGCTGCCCCTTTCCCCATACATACCAGTTCTGCCCTGCAATGCCGGGAAGGGTAGATTTGGGAGAATTCGAAGACAGAATCTTCGAACAGTGCCTGGCTGAGTTGACTTCTCAGGATGTTGGTGAAGCAGTATGACAAGAAGGGAAGAAGGGAGGAATGTGGAGAATCATGTTCCTGGGCATATGTGATATGCTGATGACTCACAAAAATGAACTCGGACACATTGAAGGATAGCGGTGTTTTTGTGTGGACAAGGGATGCTCAGAATCATGGTTATTTGGACACTAAGGTAAATGTGACCTCGACTGGCTCCCAAGTGGGTGTGACCTTCAGCGTAACTAACACGACACAGCATTAACCACCTCATGTCTCCTGAGCAGCTCTTCTCTGTTCTACTCTTCTCATATTCTTAAATGGGAGTGTCTTGGAAGTTAGGTCAACTTCTTGAAGAAAAATGCTGCAACTGTAAATTATAACTTCTAGTCCTAAAGCATCTCCACTTCCAATTTTTCTTCTGATTATTGAAAGCAGAAATCTAAGAAAAATGCCACTGACCCTGTTTACAAATTTACCCATTCTTCTCTTAATTCTGCTCTCTTTGTAGCAGTTTTTCTGCTTCTCACACAAAACATAAAGACATTGGTTATTATTAATATCCTTATTAGCACCGCCTGCCATCTTACTCTCATTCAAGAGGACAATTCACTGCCCTCAGTATCTAAAAAATCTTGCTTAGTCTATTTTAATATCCTCCTCATTAGCTGTTTTATCTCCGCACTAGTCAATCTTAAATGCAACTGCCTAAATCATATCTCCTCCTGCCCTCAGTAGCACCTCATCAAAAAAATCAAGAACTGTTGCAATGGATCTTCAGATGCCAAAATATCATAAATTACAGGTCCCTTACATTTCAGAATTTCTATTTCTCTTGCCATTAAAATATTGAGCAGAATATCCTGCATTTCTAGAATTAACTTGTTTTTCTCATCAACCAAGGTATTTTCCAACTTACTGTTACTCTTGAAAAACAAAGGAACACATTTTTTATGTATGCTTAACACCTACTCACTCCTGATTGAACACACCAGTGCATATAGTATTGTAAATCTGTTTAACCTGTGAAAAACTCTTCAGCGCATTAGCTCCTTAAATAGAAGCAGCTATATATTGGCGAGGAGTAGGCCCTGAAACAAACTGGGCCAATGATAGTGCCTTTCAGTTGATGGATCCTGGGCCAGTCAAAGCCTTTTCTTGAAATTTTTGAATGTGGGAGCAAATATAACTTTCATTTTCTTTCAGGTGTTGTCTCCTCAAAATTCATAGGTTGAAGCCCTAACCCTCCCTGTTACTATATTTGGAGACGGGGTCCTTATACAGAGGTAATTAAGGTTAAATGACGTTATAAGAGTTGGGCCTTCCTTAACCCAATATATCCGTGTCCTTATAAGAAGACGAGGCATCAGAGCTCTCTTTCCATGCCACGGAGGTAAAGGCTTGTGAGGATGTAGCAAGAAGGCAACATCTGCAAGCCAGGAAGAGGGCTCTCACCAGGAACTGAACTGGCAGTCACCCTGATCTTGAACTTCTCACCTCCAGAACTGTGAGAAAGGAAATTCCTGTTGCCGAAGCCAGCCAGTCTGTGGTATTTTGTTACAGCAGCCTGAGCTGACGGACACAGGTGGTAAAGCTCGGAAGTACGGGTTGCCAGAGGACACATTTCTGCCATGCTGAAGAAGGGGTTCTGAAAGGATGAGCTGAGACAAGTGGTGGGGCGAGTCCTAAAAGCACTCCTGTGCTCCAGGTACTTACACACGGAACGAAGTGAGAACGTCGTCAGAAGAATCCTTTATTCCTTTTTTACTTACTATGCATGAATTACTAAGAAAATGTTTCTGAAATAGTACTACAATTTATGCATTCTAGTTATTAGGCATTCTATACATAGTCATTTTTTGTTTTCAGCATGCTTAATAATCATCTATAATAAGAACCCATTTCTACTAGTTAAAAAGTTTGACTTCAAGACCAATTATCACAAATTTATTATTTAAGCTATGCTGCTGTCTTTGGGAAATGAGCATAAGGTATATTTTAAAACTTGAAAAATATACTGATATTCAAAATTACTTCTTGAAAAATGTATCTTCTGTTTAATTTTGTTTGCTTTTCTATCTTCAGTCCTGTAAAGGGATTCTGTTAGTTGCTCTTTGTCTACACTGTTACTGATAAATATGGACAGAGGAAAACAAAAAAGGGACTCCAAGCTCCTCATCCATGACAGGGTTTCTGGTCTATTTATTCTTACTACGTTCCAACTATTCTTCCAAGTGGGAAGAAACCTGTTTTTAAAGAAAAATTATTTTGATAATCATTTGGATAGAATCAAGGTGGAAAAATGACCAAACTGTAAAGATATGTTTTTGTGACAGAAATGGTCACAATCACATTTTCCCAAAGCAGATACTGTTTTAAGAAAAAGAACTATGGGTAGAGAGCATCCAATATTAATGGCCATGAATGTTTTAGCTAAGTGCATTAATTGAGGCAAAATGGATCTGGAAGAGATGTAATAAAGCCAAACAAGGACATCGGCCTTTAATCATCAGAATAATGCCAGGAGAGCATTTTTTTAGCAACTCCCCAGAGGAAAGATGACGGCCTCCAATAAGAGGTCAATAAAGGAGGTCAAAGAAACAACATGTACACACACACACACACACACACACACACACACTTCTAACACTGAGGCTTCAAAACCTAATATGAATTTCTTACTCTAGCACTTTACATATGCTTTGAAATCAGTCTCAATAGACAGTTCTCCAGTTTCCAAGCAGCCTAATTGTAATTAATCATGTTTCTAGCATATTATACTAGGATAAAACTTTAGAACGTGTTAGGTTTTGATTGGTTTTCCTTATAAATGAGATACGTCCTTCAAAATACATCCTTGACTTGAATTAGTTGCTTAAAAAAAAAAAAGATAAGTAGCAGCTGTAAAACTATAATTTCAATAGAGATAGGCAATCAAAACAGATAGGTGGCCAGCTTCACGGGAATCAAGAGAGAAGAGAGAATCAGAAATTGCCAGTCATTGAGATGAAGATTTACCAAACACAAGCAATGATACAACAGTAAGCTAACAGAATAAAGTCTGTGATGGAACCAACCAGTAAAGTTGTCCTAACTAGTATTCTTTCTTCTTTCCTCATCTAGGAAGTAACATGGTACACAGCAGATTAAAAAATTGGTTTCAGAATAAGACCAGTTGTTATTACTATTAATTGAAACCTAGTTCAAAATAACTGCTGTTTGATTTCTCGCTAACTCTATTCCCTCAGCTTCTCGTTCTTGCTAATAATAGTAACAACTAGTTGGGATAGAATGTCCACGTTAGTTTAAGTTTCTTATTAAATCAATAAAATACTATAGTTATCAGACTGTGACGCATATTATTATGAAACAAGAAAAGGTCAATCTAGACCCTGTGTGCAGGGATACGGCCATTTGTTGTGCTAGTCTCTGGGGAAGAGATAACAATTGCTGCTTTCTTTCTCCAGCTCCCTATGTTCCATCAACACTGGTGTTTCTGTAATTTAACCATGCAAAGCAATTTCCCTTTCCCTGCAATGCTTTTCTCCTTTTAGCACAGCTGGCTTTTTTTTTTTTTTTTTTCCCCTGGTCTCAGTTCAAATGTCATTTCCTCTGAGGCTTTTTCTAGCTTCCCCGCCACCATTTTTCCTAAGAGATCACACTCACACTGGTGCTTCCTTTATGGCAGTTCCCACTGTAGACCATTATTGTGCTTATGAATTTATTTACTTGTCTATCTCCATTGACTAGAATGTAAGCTCCTTGAAAGAGCTTGCTGGTCTAGTTCACTGCTGTATTCTCAGAGCCTAGAACAGTGCCTTACACAAAGTAGGCTTTGTTGGATGGATGGATGGATGGATGGATGGATGGATGGATGGATGGATGGATGGACAAACAGACGAACAAGGGCAAGGTCTAGGTGGTTGATACTCTCCTATCTTCATAATCTTTCATTGCCTCCATGGCCAACACCTGTTCTTTGCCTCCATCATTTCTCACCTGGATTGCTGCAGCAGGCTTCTTAGTGGGTCTGCTTGCTTCTACCCTGGGTCCCCTATGGTCTATTTCAACATGACTGCCAAGATAATCCTCTTTAAAACATGTGAGTCTCTTCTGTGAGAAACCCTGCAATGGCTCCCCATCACTTAGAGTAAAAGCCAGTCATTACAAATAGCTCATAAGCCCTCCTTGGTGTGGTTCCCTCCTTACCTGTGACATCTCCCTCACACAGTCAGCCATAACTGCTCTTGCCTTCCTGTCCCTTGAACATGCCAGGTGCCTTCGGGCATTTGCTCTAAGTTGTTGCCTCTCCCTATAACGTCTTTTTCCTATCTATCTGATTGACTAGCTCCCTCACCTACAGTCTCTTTTCTCCCATGGAACTTATTACCTTCTAACACACTGTACAATTTATTTTTATATTTTATTAACTGTCTTCCCTGCCACACCTCACTAAGAACTGCATACTTTGTTCACCTGTGATTCCCAGGTACCTACAGTAGTGTCTGGCACACAGTAGGTACGGGATAACAAGACGTTACTCTACACATGGACGCATACCAGCAACCAGGAAGAGGGAATCCTAAGCTAGATGCCTGTGAAATTGCTGGCTTTGGGGAACTTGTGCATAACTATCTCAAACAGCAGGAAGTGTTCTGCAAACACTGAAGCAAACTGGCTAGAGCAGTTATCATAATTCTGGTTTTTATCATTCTTACATTCGCTATTAACCTTTTGCCTTTTTACCACAAGTAAATGTTTTTGAAACATTCCTGCTAAGAGAAACCAGTAATGGCTACCACTTATTAAGCACCTAACTACTGTTTAGGATAAATGGTAGAGCTGTGGTTTTATTAGATGGTATATGTGGGGAACAGGAAATCCTGCTTTGGGTGGTTTCTGGATGACAAACCTGAACTAACTTAAGCAAAACAGCAAAATCATTGGCCAACGGAATGCAACCAAGCCTAAGAACGGGCTTCAGAAATGAGCAGAGCTTGGAACCAAAATGCTTCTAGGTCCTATCTCCTCCAGTGTTGATTTCATTCTTTTAAAAAACAAACTGGCTGGGGGAAAGACTGTTAGTTGCCAGCTCAATATCCAGTCTCCCTGTCGTACTAAATAGAACTCTAATTTTGTTTTGCAATATGCCCAGCTGAGACATTTCTTGGCCTCCTTGAATCCAAGCATGACCGTGACAAAGGTCTGGCCTAAACTGAAGTCTTTTTGTGGGACTTCACGGAGTTTCTGAAGCTCCTCAGGAGAGCTCACTTATTTTTAGCATGTTGTCTTTCACCAGTCCTTCTACCTGCAGGAAAACAATATAGCTGGAGTTGCAGCAGCCATCCTACAAGGAGTGAAAGCCATACACTAAGGCTAGCAGAGCCAAAAGACAGAAGTCACCTAGGACATGGATGAAACTGAACCTGCTCTACTAGCCCTGACCAGGTCATAGCCCCTGCTCTGTGCCACGTCCATAGGGATATGAGTTGAAAAGATACAGTTCCTTCTCTGAGCTACAACATAAGTACCTAACATTTATTGCACACTTGGTACGTGTCAGAAACCATCCTTTTGTGCTTTACATGCATTAGAGTAACTACTGATGTGTTCTAGGTACTATTACGTTTATACAGATAAGGGTACAGGCTTAGCAAGGGTAGCTACCCACGGCAATCCAAGGCTGAAAGCTGGGTCTTCTTCTAACTCCATCATCTGAGTGATTCACTACAATGCTATAACTGGTTCCCAGTCTCATCAACAATTATAACTCAAATTTGAATTCAGATTCAAAGGGATGAAACTCTTGCAGATGAGTATGGGGAATACTGGGAGCAAAGGGAAGAATGTCAAAGGTTCCAGCAGAATCTGAGCTTTCCCAGGATGTCAAGAATGACTCTGCATGCACCAAGCAGCAGCAGAGCTCTATGGTCAGGGATCAGAGCGCAGAGCTTGGATTTCCAACAGAAAGTGGAAGAGATAAATGTTACATAGGCAGCTAGATTACAAATTATGTATAGAGATCAATGTGAAACTGAATAATGGAACTGAGGATTGTGCTCATCACTCTTTTAAGCTTGATGTACAAGAGATAGAAGTCTGTAGGGTATTCAGATTTTCACACACTGCTATTAACAGTATACTGAAGCTATGCCAGTCGATATTTAATTAAACACCTGGTAAGATGAAATATACTAGAAAGAACATGAACTTTAAGAATCAGATAAAACTGGATTTCAAATCTTGTGCTGCCATTTATTTGTAGCTTTGGGTAAAGTGCATGCCCTCTCCAAGCTTTAGCTTTCTCATCTATAAATACCGTTTAACTTCATCTAGAAGAGCTACAGAATACAAGTGTAATTTTGTGCGCAGTACTAACTATAGTAAAATTTTACTTAAATATATCTCCCACGGTGTTTATATTGAGATAACATCAATATGAAATTTCTATTTAGTAACAGATACTACTACTCTTAAAAGAATACTGTTGTATGGTAAAGATAAAAAGGAGATTGGAATGATGGTTATTTTGTTTCCTGAAGGGCACATTTTCAATAAGTATTTCTTAAGGACTCTGTTCTATGGACTTTTGGTTAGCCTTTGAAATCCATCTATAGTAATCTCTCTCTTACTAAAGCTAAGTGAAGCAGACACTTTCACAGGATTCTATTCAGCAAATTGTCTCCTGCTACCTTGCTCCTCACCCACCTCCCTATCTCCACCCCTGCTTGCAATGCAGAATTTTAGGCAATATTTAATCTTAGCAAAAAACCTTTAAGTATCTTAAGCATTTAACCTATTTTTGCTTTATCCAAACTTGCCATGTTAACATACCCCAAACAGAACATTTTGGCATGAAAAAAATGTTTTATAAATTGCCTCACTAGGTTGCACCAGAAATAGTAAAGTACCTCTCATAATATCAGCACATGAAGGCTGTAGAGGACATCGAGCTGTTTTTTCCTTTTTACTACACAACAGTCCCTCTCAAACCATGGCATAAAAGCACTTCAAAATATTATAGAGGTTGCTGTTTAGCTCTGAATCACAGAATTGAACTAGATTCCAGACCACCTTAAGAACTTTTTCAGCATTTAGGAATGTGTAATGGTATTTCACTCCCTCCAAAAGCAGTGTTCTCTGCTGATGTTATTAATAAGATCCTGTCAGAGGTTTGGCACATTCATAAATTTAGTGGCAGATTTTATAATACGGCTACCAAGACCATTTCCAGCCTTCAAGAGTTAAGGCTGAAAAATCTCTATTAGCTCTTTTGAGATGGATTTGTACCCAGCCTCAATGTCTTAATAGGAAAAGGCTTAGCTTGGCTCTTTCAGATTTGACTCAATTAAAAAATATATATACCACTTTACTCAATATTATCCAGAAATTAGAGTTTATAAAAACGTTACTCATAGATTTCCCCTAGATCTGATGCACCCAGACTCTAATCATCACCTAGTGTTACAAATGTATACCTTATACAGATGACAAAGTCTAACTCTTTAAGTCCCCCCCGGAAGATAACTTTTAGAAATGAACTAAGTATTTAAGGAAAGTTATACTTTATGTTATGGATTAAAGTAACACAATAGAAACCCATTCTGAGTGTGAAAAAAAGAATACTCTATTATTTTACAGCTACTCTACTAAAGCCTAATTCTAAACTGTGGAATACATCCAATATTTAAATGTACACTCACATAGCTAAGAGGGAGAGTAAAAAAAACAAACTTAAACCCCATGAGCCAAAACCAACCTGCTTCCACTAACCTCAGGTTTTAGCAGATCCCAAGATATAGTATAGTGGGGGGAGGGATCTTCAAGGGTCAAGCTCAATTAAAGCTGAAGACCAATTAAAGCTGTATAATAATTTGCAATATGCCCAGATGCTAAAAATAACACTTTGCTAAAATAACGTCACAACGGTACTTTATACAGCCTTACAGAAAAGAGTCATTTTTGATCCTTACCTAAAATTTGTAAGACTGACCAAAAGCTAAATTATTGGTATATATATGCTACAGTGATAAAATAAGACAAAGCATGGTACAGACTGCTTTATTGGTGGCAGTTAGTACAAGTCAATAAATATTGATCCCCAAAGAAGAACTCTTATTTATCAGCTTACTGGTCCACAGAGAACTGAATGAAATTGAACCAGCTAATTGCTGGGAGGATGAACTGAAGTCAATCCTGCTTCTTGGGAAGTGAAGCCATAGCCAGTTGATATATGGCATATGCTGTTCCTAAAAAATAAAAAGAAATAAAAGAACTTACAAGAAATTCTAAGATTTAAATGTATAAACCTTATATTCCAGCTAAAAGTTGTAAGATAAAGACTGGCAATAAGAATACTTTTATGGAAATATTAAAAAGTATGTTGATAGGTACTGGCAAAATTTAAAATATATATAAATACATTTAGCCTAGTTTCAATATTAATTAACTTCTATAGAAAGTGTTAGATGTAGCACTATAATGTATTTGTCAACTTAATAACATGTGAAAGTTTTAAATAAGATTAAGAACATATATAAAGATTATTTCCATACTAACCTAAGATTGCCTGAGAAACGCTAAGAATGATTCAAAAGCCAATAAAGAAATCAAAATATGCAAGCCTTCCCAAAGTGTGTTATCAATAAAATCAAGGAAGAGTGACATAATTTTAAAATAATCAAATTTAATATAAGAATAGCTAATAACTGGAAATTTTAAACTAATTACCAGAATATCTAAGAAACAGACACATCAGGCCAAAAAGTATTTAGGACTTTATCTTACAAAAGCCCAAGTGTCACTATCTGGTTATTGTCTTTATCCATAAAAGCCTCTTCACTGTATTCAATTCACACCTAAAAAGGCACGTTGGCATGTGTGGGGGGCTTTATCATTAGGGTTTAAATACCAGCTTTTCCACACAGAAGCAGTATTACCTTGGGTAATTAACATAATTTCTTCATCTTAAAATGAAGACATATGACAGACTTAATACAAGGGTGACAGAAATCTATAGTATGTGGCATTCTATCAATCGGATGAGCACACAGTAATCACTCTGATAGCTTCCCTTCCTTCCCCAGAGAGCAATCATTCAAATTCCTAACTTTGCTCCTAGTATACCAATTTGTGTATTCCATTGCTAATACTGACCAATGGACCTGCCCAATCCACAGAAAAAATGTCAAAGCATTTTGTGTATAGTAATAGTATTGATCTGTATAGGTTTTGTTTCTGTCATAATAAAAATGTGTTTTTATTATGCATTGCAGTCAACATGTTAAAAAGCCAGTTATAGGAGATGGGGGTAGAGTGGTTATCTTTGGTTCCTCCAAATGCCTGCGGGGCCACCAGTAGCTCAATGGAAAGCCACTTCTATCACGAGATAATCATCAAACTTTATTGGTTTGTTTTTTTAAAGACACTAAAATGCTCTTACACAATATGTATCAATCACCCTCTTGAATCCTTATATGCAAAGCAGTAAGATCTCAGATTCTGGGGACAGGCTGCCTGTATTAAAATACTGGCATAACATCATGCAATATACAGATGACATTATTACAGAATTGTACACTTGAAACATACATAATCTTATTAATGAATGTCACCCCAATAAATTTAAAACATTAATATTAAAAAAAATACTGGTATAATAAAGGCAATGAAATTGTTAGTTATCCTTACTATTACTTTTCTATAAACCAAGCATTCCAAATATCTTACCGCCAACTGTAAGAAACATGGTAGCTCTATACAGGAGGGCATCAGCTACCCCACCTTTTAGATGCACTGGAATTCCATTATCCTCCTAGGTTAAAAAAAATAATAATACACGTCATTTATTTCAAACTAAGTTCAAAAGACTAATCCATTTCATTAAGTGGCTCCTTAAACCCCTGGAATTAAAATATTTTAAATAAAAAAATTAAAAAGAACTACAATTTTCCTGATTTTTTATTACTACTAATACTACTACTACTTTTAAAATAAGAACTTCTAAAGTCAACATTCCTTCTTTTAAAGTTAATGTGAGATCCAATAAAGATGTTCCCAAGGAACATATAAATTATAAATTTTAAAGCTATAAAAATATACTCATTAAGTTAATCAACTTAATTATTAAAAATATTAGTAATCATCACACTTTAGATTTACTCACAGGGACGATTTTTTTTCTTTAGAAAATGGAAAGGATGTTTTGGTTTATAACCCTGAATTACACCTAGTCCAGTACCTGGCATAAATTAGATATTTAATATACCTGTTAAATATTGCTATTTTATTTCTACGTAGTATTAATGATCCAATCTTTTTAATTACTTGAAATTTTATTTGCAAACAACCAGAGATCACAATAAAATTTTAAAAATCATTGATAACCTAATTACTTATAAAGGTAAACTACTCTGTCCCACTAAGTCGCTGCTCATAAAGAAACCACTATTAACAGCATGGTATATAGCCTTAAAGCTTTATTAATGCTTATATTGTCCTATCTTCTAATTTATATACATTTGTGTTTAACATACAAAATGAGACTATGCTATATAATGGTCTGCCATATATTTTTTTCACTCAAAGCTATCTTTAAAACCATTTTCTGTTAGCCCATTTAAACCTACCTTGTTCTTTTTAATATCTACTAGCACTCCACTGTGCAAAAACATCATAATCTAGTTAGTCAGTCCTCTATTAATGGTTATTTAAGTTATTGGGGTATTTTGATATTGAAATTACAAAATGAATAGCCTCTTTCCTATTTTTAAATACTTATGCTACTATTTCTATAGGAAAGATTCTTAAAAATCGGAGTCCTAGATGACAGAATATGTGATTTGTTTTTAATGAAACTTGCAAATATCCTCTAAAACTTCTGTACCAATTATACTACTACCTAGAATGTTATTAAAAGTATCATATATGAATGTTCCTATGTACCTCACTTGGCTAACATTACCTATTTTAAATCTTTCTAAAATTTTAACAATAGGGAAAAAATATTAACTTATAATTTTAATTTGCATTTTTTATTGATTTGTAGGAGCTCTTTGTATACTGAGATTGACATTTGCTATATTTTTAAAATTTGCTATTTGCTTGTCTCTGTAACCATAACTGCATTTAAAATTTTTATGTCACCAAACCTTGCAATTTTTCTCCTTTACCGCTTGTAGGCTTTATAAAAACTTCCTCAGGAAGTCTCCCCCATCTCTAAGATTATAAGAAATATTCTCCTGTGATGATTACAGTAGTTAATACTGTACTGTAAACTTGAAATTTGCTAAGAGAGTAGATCTCAAGTGCTTTTACAACAGCCACACAAAAAAGTAACTATGTGAGGTGATGGATGTGTTAATAACTTGACTGTGATAATCATTCACAGATACATTACACATCAGATTGTACACCATAAAAAAAAACAGGTATAATCTTTAATACATACAATTTTTATTTGTGAATCATATCTCAACAAAACTGGGGTGAGGGGAAAGAAATATCTCCTACGTTTTCTTCTAATTTTTTGAGAAACAGTTATAGTTACAATTTATCTTTTATATACAATATAGAAGGGATCTAACTTTACTTTCTTTAAAATAGTCAGCCAATTCTTCTAATACCAATTTATTGTATTTTTTTTCCACTGATGTGAAATAACACCTTTAACATATATATTATATATACATATATACATATATGTATGTGTGTGTGTGTGTATATATATGTATGTATGTATGTATGTATGTATGTATTTCTGGGCCCTTTCTTTGGTCTATTTGTCTATTCCTATGCAACTACTCCAAAGAGTATGTCCAAAGAAAGTAAACCATCCAAAGAAAGTGTCATGGACCTATCTATACACCTTAGCCCTCATTTATTCTGCTTTCTTAAGGGCCTCCTGGATATAGCAAATGCCCAGTTAGCTGTCAATGGGCAGTTTCTTATTATTTTTTGCTAATACAATAGGATCACTAATAATCAGACATCTCCAGATTTATTTAATTTTTATCTCTACCTTTTGGTAATCCTATCATTGCAAGTAACAATCTCTTATGAAATATTTCAGTACCTGAAATAGCTTTTGTTTCTCTGGAACTTTATTTTCAATCTGCCTGCGTGAAGCAGTACTTATGGTCCTCTGGGTAACCTGGCGAAGAGCCTGAAATGGAAAAATCCATACATATTAAATAGACTTATGGCTTAAAGAAACCTTCAAAACCAACCATGTTCAATCTTCAAAATTATAAAAGATGGAAACTGAGTTAAAACATCCAATTTGTCAGTAATAAAGTTATAAACTAACATCCAGGTTTTCCAATATGTTGGTCATCCACTGCTCTTTGTATTATATTCTGCAGTCTCCAAAAAGCACATTCAAGAAGCAATTCATGCTGATTCTGAGCAAAACAAAAAAACAACCACCAGGATCTTTACCTAAATTGAAACCAGTACCATTATACAATCTTTGAGGAAAACATATTGACATACAGGTATTACAAAAATAAAAATGGTTACAAAATACACTAAGCTCAGGTTTTCATTTAACATCCTACCATATTATTAAACATCTATTACTCGATAACAAATAAACTCGCATGATTCCTACTTAACTAAAATGCTTCCCTCTTTAGATTTTTCCTTAAACGCTAATGTGCAAATCTTTTTAAAAAGAGACTTGCATTATACTCGTATATCCAATTGAATTAAATAATGAAATAAACATTATCAGGTGAAGTGCTCCACTTTATAAAATAAATGATATACCAAGAAACTAAGGAAAGCCTTATTGAGTAATTACAAAAGGAAAATAATCAGTGTTACATTTTTCTTCTCTTTTCAAAATTTTAGGAAAATATTTCACATGCTCAGTGGAGGTGTGAAGGTCACTGCATAACCGCCCGAAGGAATCAACACTAACTACACTTCCGCCATGACTGCTCCTCAAGTCCCACTCAAAATTCAACTTTGATTTTTAAACTGCCTTCTGATGCTCAAAAAGCTCAGAACCACAGAAACTTAAACCCTTTCAGTACAGGGGCACATTCCACCTGGACCAGGGTTTTACTCACATGACAGCTACTGAACTAACTCATCAATGACCCTCATAGTTAGGAGTGGAGACGAACAAAACCAAGGCTTGTCTACCCGACAATCCTCTGGTCACCTTCCCAGCCTCTTTACTCCCTACCTCCACCAAGTACAGCCTAGAGAGAGGGGAAAGGGAAAGTAAAGTCAGTAGAAAAGGACACAGAGCAAGGTGACTTAAGAAGCCGCCCTCTTCCTCCCTTCTTCCCTCTTAGCTCGGCTTTTCGGTTGGCCGCGGCCCCTTAGCCTCCGCTCCCAACGCTCCCGCCCCACATCAACACTGCAAAGCCGAGAGGGGCCTCACCAGCAGATTCCGCAGCATATTGACTCAGTTACTGCCCACCAACCGCGACAACTGATCACCGGAGAACGAAAATCGCCACGCCGGAACCGGAACTACCTTCTGGCATTGCGCGAGCGTCAGTGATCTCAATATTTCCGGGAGGAGGAGGGAACTGCTCTAACCATAGAGAGCGAAAGACAAGCGAGAGCGGCAGTGCGGATGTGGCCGCTCTAGGCGGCCGGCCCTCACGGCCCTTGAGTGCCTGACCAGTCGGATGTCATTCCGGCGGCTAAGGCTGGGGTGGGAACGAACGACTTTTGAGACCAGAGAGGTGGGAGTGACGTATTAAGTACTCTTTTACCTAGCTTAGATAAAATTAATGTGAGGACAGGCTATCCTAGAAAATCAGTCTGTATTTTGAATGAGAAGGCATAAAACTAAGCAATCTTTAAAGCATTGTTTAGAGGCTGATGGGTTGGCCAAACTAGAAGCTGTGAAACTGGCTGAAATATACAAAACAAAAAGCTATCTCCTCTTACACGGATACCATTTTTCTCCACCGAAGAAACTGGTAGGGCATTATTATTCCTTGTGCTGAGAAAATGCTGTAAAGAGCTACGTCGGGATACCAATTTTTATCCTGTACCTTTGGATGCTGAACTCCCCATACAAGCAGCTCTTCCAGTGTCCTGAAATTGTGGAAGCTGTTTTCAAGTTTGTGTCTGGGAAAAGGCTGAAAAGAGGGGAAATTTTTAATTGGGGACATGAAATGGGATGGCAAATCTTAAGTCCAGCTGTCTCAGGTCCAGCAGGACATTTTCCATGACGAGTTGCTAGGCATAGCAATTATACAGATAGGCTGTCAGTGTACCTTGCATCAATCTTGCTTATGTAATGCTACAAGTGTTTTTAATCTCTGTGCCCATTCCCAACTGTGTATACATGTAAACCTATCTACCCTAAAGATCTTTTCCCATTTTTACAAACTTCTAATTATTCCAGTCATTTAAAATGAAAGCTGATGGCATATGGGTTCAGCATAGGTGAAATGTGTAAATAAAAATTAGTAATACTAAAATTATTTCTTCTCATCCTTAGGGTTAGACGCACCAAGTTACTTGTCCCCAGTTCAAGTTCTCTTCTTCACCAAGGTTTATAAATAACCCAATTCACCTGGTCCCTGGATTGGAACTGAGGACTACGTTTATTTTCCCCTTGGTATTATGTACTGTAATCAAATCCTTGAGAACAATTACCAGGCACCAATGTCTGGAGCATACAGATTTTTAAAAAGTGGACTATCTATAATTTGAACTTGTTAAATTGTATGTGCTCTCTTATATTTTTTCCATTTAGCCAAGTAGATTGTAAACTTCTCAAGAACAGAGATTTGATTTTCTTACCAATCTCCGAGAACTGCTTAAATGGGGTAAACTGTTAACAGGTGAATTAGTGGTGTATGAGTATTGGGTGATAGATCTAGAACACATATGGCTCTCCAAAAAAACCCAAAGACTCCCATAAAATACTCATAGATCCTAAAGTAGATGCAGATCCTTATTTGCATGTCATAGTGTAATTTCCTTTCTTTACTGGATCATTCCATCAACATATACACACATACCCAAATTAAACAAACCAACCTTTGATTTCAGTTACTATTCCATTTCTCTTCTTCAAAATAAAAGATTTCTTATACTTCTCTTCCCTTCCTTTTCTAATTTTTTTAAAATCCCATTTTGGGCAGGTTTTACTGCTCATTAGAATCACCAATAGCTTCTATGTTGCCAAATAAACTGTCACTCTCAATTTTCATCTTTTCCATCTATGGGCAACACTTAACATGCTTGATCACGCCCTCAAAATATACTTCTAATTTTTTATTTGGAAATAAACCATAAATGCAATACAGTATAACACGTCCGCTGTACTTTGAAACATCATCTTAAGGTGGCTTCCATATACTACTCTAGATGGTTCTATTTCAGCAGCTGCTACTTATAGTTTTCTTTCCTGGATCCTCATCCTCTCAATCTCTACATTTCAGAACACCGCCTTTTGTTCTACATTTATCCATTTTGTGATTTTATCCAATGCCACGAAACACCATTTGTGTGCTGACAACTCTCCACCCTGACCTTTCCCTTTAACTCCAGATATCTTCACTTAGATGTCTAATGAACATCTCAAACTTAACAACCAAAATGGAATTCTTTCCACTATTTCTAAGAGTTCTCCTCTGCAATTTTCTTCAAGCCCCAAAATCTTGGCTACGCCTTCAAAATATGTGAATCTGATCACATCTCATTATCTACACTGCTACCACCACTCCACGCCAAGCCATCATCTCTTGCGTGCATTACTGAAAAAGCCTCATCTGGTTTCCCTGCTTCTACTCTTCTATTCAGTTTATCTTGCACACAACAGTGATACTTTTAAGAATTTAATGACTGCTTAAAACTATTTTGTTCACTGCTATATCCCCAGCACCTAGAATAGTAATTGGCATGTAGTAGGTATTTGGTTAAGTGAATAGTATATATGCTGAAAAAAAAATGGACTTATTTTATTGAGTATAAAAATTCAAAAATTCTTTAATATTCATTGTACTCTTTTCAAACATTTTTTCAGTCCCAAGTTTCCTCACTCATTGTCTCCTTGTTCTTGCTCTACAAATTATGATTGTCCTGACAGGAAAAAAAAAAAAAAGGCTGAATTTGCCTGGGTGCCCGTCAAACTTTACTGGATCTTCTCAGGCACACTTGAAATTTGTTACCAGATTTGTAAATGCATCCTCTGAAGCAGGATGCATTGAGGATAGTTATTCTCAAAATAGGTTCCTTTCCAAAACATCAGTATGAGGTTCTTTTGTAATATTAGAAAAATTATTAGCAATGGCTCTTCATTTGAAAAAATACTTCCTTCAGAGGGTTCTTGAATATTACAACAGAACTGGCAGTACATTTAGATATGAGGTAGGTAATGGTTAGCTTGAGTCTTGTCAATAAGCTAGGTTTATGGTAATCAGATATAAAAGTACTCAGCGGAACTATTTCACAATTACTGATGCAAAGTTACCCAATCACAAAGTTACTCAACCTTTCTCCTTTAAAAAACAAGATGTCAACCTTTACTTTGATCCTGTCTATAGCATCCATAAACAAAAAGCAGAGGAAAACCGGAAGGTTTTATTATTATTATTATTGGGGAGTATTGGGGAACAGTGTGTTTCTCCAGGGCCAGTTGTGGAGGGTGCAGCTCATCTCCAAGTCCAGTTGCCGTTCTCAATCTTTAGTTGCAGGGGGGTGCAGCCCACCATCCTATGCAGGAATTGAACCGGCAACCTTGTTGAGAGCTCACGCTCTAACCAACTGAGCCATCCAGCCGCCCCAGAATAGAGTTTTGTGTGCTTGGGATGTGTGTATTTTAATTCTGGAACCATGCTTAACCCACTTCCAGTTTTACAAAAACAATATAGAAAAGCTTCATGTGAAGTTTAATGTGTAAAAACTGCTAGTTAGATGAAAGTGGCATTTCAATACACTTCTCTATTTTGATTATTACATAGTTAGGCATCAGGAAACACTTGGTTGTCAATCAATTGCTAAATTATTTTATTATTAAATAATTTATCTAATTGCAAGCCTCAGTCTTTTCATCTTTAAAGGGGTTGGACTAATGATCTTTATCTCTGGCTCTAAAATCCTTATGTGTGAAAAAAGTTTCATAAAAAAATGAGTTCACTCATTGTTGAACAACTTAGCGACTACCTACTATGAATGTAACACTTAGCAATATGCTCAGGGGAAATCTTTTTAAATCTCTGACCTTCTGGAACATATAATCTAATTAAGATGATATACACATAAGAGTAAATTATGATGCAGACATAAATGAATTTCTGGTAACTGATATAGCAAAAGTTGCTTTGGGAAATTCAACAAAGATAATGGTCATTAGGAAAGTTTTGAAAACACTGGATTTTTACAAGGTCCAGTAAAATTAGAATGGAATAGAAATTAAAAGGCATTCCAGACAGTGCAAGAAACAGATTAATAACCTGGATTTAGAATTAAGCATGATCTACTTGCAGGAACTATAAAACAGAGGCCTAGATGGAGTGAAAAGAGAAAAAAAATATTATTGTAGTTAAGAACTGGGAAGTCAGCTCCTAAATCTGTCACCTCACAGGACTAAAGGCAGTTTCAGTCTATTTATACCTCAGTTTATCTGTAAAATGAAGATAATAGTATCCTTCATCATTGGGTGGCTGTGAAGATTAAATAATATGATCCAATAAATGTTAGCTATTATTATGGAAGGAAAAGTTGGTTAAGGAGAAATAGATCAACAGAAGAAATATCCATGCAGAATGTATAGCATATGAAGAGGTGAAGAGAGGGGGAACAAATGTCTTGGGGAATTGTAAAGTTTGGTTGGCAGGAAAAATGGAGTGTGAGTGTGAGGCAACAGTGGACAGCAAGAGTAAGACTTTAATGATGATATTAAATTTTATTCTGAAAGTGCCTTACAGCCATTTAAAGGTTTAAATGGCAAACTGTCAAGATCAGAACTCTATTTCAAGATCATTCTGGTAGAAGTGAATGCTGGATTGGACATGAGTTACTAGGGACAGAGCCCATGAGAAGGCTTTCATAATAACCCAAGGAAGAAAGAAAACCTGAAACAAATCAGCCACAAAGAGATATAGATAAAGGGATGTAGGTAAGGGGATGGATTAGAGCCAACTATAAGGAAGTACCTTCAAAAATCAACAGACTGTAGTGATTTATTGGATTGAGAAATTGGAGAGGAAAGCAAGGTTTATGGCTTAATTCATAAGGTGGTCAGTGATACCATTCACTATATTGAGGAATATAAGAGAAACACCAGGCTAGTATGAGATGATTCCTGTTTTGGCCTTATTAAGCTTGGGAAATTCAAGGACAGTCCAAGACAAAATCTATAGTGAACAACCTAGAGCTCAGGAGAGATGTAAAGGCACAAGAAAAGGTAACAAAATCAATGGCAGTAGAAATGGTGAGAATTTAAGATTGCTTGGAGAGTATTTATAAAGTGAGAAAAGGGCCCAGAATATTATCTCAAAGAATTCCCAACATTTTATATGGTGAGTATAACTGAAGGATACATAAAGGAGACTAAGAAACAGGTAAGTATTATAGAAAGAAAATCAGGAGAGTTATACACACAGAAGCCATATGCTAAGGATAAAGAGGAAAGGAAAAATGCCAATATATCAAATGAAGCAAAAAGTTCAAAGTAAGGGAGAGTTCATTTGATTTGACAAAAAGGCATGGGAATTGTTCACTGTGCCATTTTTCCATACTGTGTGCTAAATGCTTGTTACCTATCACACCCCTTATTCCTCAAAACAAAATGTGTCAAGTGGGTATTAAAATCCCCCTTTTACTGACTAGGAAATGGTAAAGCAAATGGTTTAGATTAATCTGAAGATACAGTTTATATCTATATGAAATCGCCAGGTCAGCCTGCTTCTAAAACCCCCACTCTTCCCACTGAATCTTTTGGACACAGATGACAGTGAACAGAGTACAGTGCAATCATGGGGTTAAAGCCTGGCAGAACGTGCAGATGACAGTAACATACAAACTACTCTTTTACAAGCTTTGTTGTGAAAACGAAAGACAACACACCCCAGGGATTATTTTAGACCACAGATTCAACAACTGCAATTTGACATGTATTTGTGAGGCTATTTTTTCTGCATTTCTGGTCCTTGAAACAAAGTGGTGTATCAGTCTTGCCAGTTACAAGTACGGTAAATTCAATCTTCTTCCACATTACCGTGGACAAAAAAGCTTGTGACATACAAACAGAGAAGTTCCCATTACTATCACTTAAAGTACATAACAAGTTTACCTTTTAAGATTTTGGAGTGTTATAAAATCACCAAAAGGTGTTTCTGGTTTAAGATAGTAAATTGGCCCCAAGAGTCTCTTTTCCCTCTCACTCCAATAAAATGAAAGAAATTGAAAGGGTATGAGGTATGAATAGACTTTTAGATGAATCTAAAAGTGAAAGAAGCCAGTTTTAAAAGGTTACATATGGTATGATTCCATTCATGACATTTTAGAAGACAAAACTATGGGGACAGAAAGTAGATCAATGGCTGCCTAGGGTTACGGGTAGGACAAAGAGTATAAAGGGACAGTCTAAGGGAGTTTTGGGGGTTGATGCTACTGCTCTGTATCCTATGATGGTTACACAAATCTAGATACGTCTTAAAACTCACAGAACTGTACACTATAAGACAAAAAAATAAAGTTAATTGTATGATCATCTAATACACTTTTTTTTTTTTTTAAAGATATGAGCCCCAAAGGATGGGAAGTAGAGAGGAGATAGAAACAGAAAAGGGACTTTAACAGATTTCTGGAAAACAGAAAGCAGTTGGGATATGACTGAGCAGGACAGAGGGAACTGCAATCTAAAGGGACTGCAAAGGGGATACCTGTGAGAAGCATGCTGATTGGTCCCACAACCCTGAGAAGCTCAGATTTGGATGTACAAGTTACAGCAAAGAATGTAGTCAGGCCTGAAAGGTACAGGCCTGAAAATGGCTAGCTGAAAATCATACAGCCCCTGACTTACCCCTCTCAACCAAACAAATACGATCTCTCACCTCCATCACTATCTCCCACAGGTAGAAGACAAGAGAACTTTTATCTGGAGAAAGTAATGGGAGACAACTAGATGCCAAGGATATGCAGAGGGACAGGTAAAGGGAAGTATGTGCGAAATGGAAAACCGAAGGTGAGGTGGAGAACAAGGGAGAAGCGAGCGATAGCAGTCATAAACGGACCCTCCGATCGAATGAGTGGCTCCCTGACAATCATTCCCAATGCAGTGTTTCTCAAAATTCAGTCCACCTACAGCTGCTGACCCACCAACTATTTAGTACTTGTCTAAGCTCTTCATCATGAACGGAAACACGTAATTCATTGAGTGGCATTTATGAGTTGCACTGTATACTATCACTCGTCAAGCACTGCCCACAAAAAAAAGAGCTTTCATTTAGTCTTTGGGGTCCATTCGTATACGACAGATTGTTGAGACTAGCCAGATGTACAAGGAAAGTTGCCTACATGAACAAGAGAAAAAACAACTAAACAAAAATCGCAACAAAACTCAGTGTAAACAGAGTAGGAAGGAAAAACAAAAATGTATATGCATTTACATATATCCTTAGAAAAATATTTTATTTTTGAACTAACATTAACATGTTTTAGAAACAACAGAAATAAAGGAAGTCTAAAAAAATTAAGTATTTTTAAATATATAAAAAATTCAATGGAAAGGTAATGTTCAAAAATCAAAATGAAGAAATCTAGAAAGAACAGAAACAACAGCATCAAAACAACTGGAGAAAAAGAGCAGAAAACTAAGCATCAGTCTAGAAAGTCCAATGTCTGACTAGGATAGGATTAAATTTCTTAAATGCAACAATGAAAGCTAGAAGAGTGGAGTCATGCCTTCAAAACTCTGAGAGAAAAATATTTTTAGCTTAAAATTGTATATGCAGTCCAACCATCAATGAAATGCGAGGGGAGTAAGAACATTTTAGACATGTAAGAACTCAGAAAATGTGCTTCCCATATACCACTTCTCAGGAAGATTTAAGTGTCTGAGGAAGTGCTACAGTAAACAACACAGTAAACTAGGAAAAAGCAGGAGGTCATGGAATAATAGCTGTGAGGCCAGACAAGAGAAAGAGCAATACAGATTGGCACGAAAGACAAATTCAGAAGAGAGCTCTCTACAGTAACAACAGTGAATTAGATAATCTGATATTTGGGGACAAACACCCTTCAAAACTAGTGATAAGAACATGGTGAAACTGACAAAGAAGTTGGCAAAAATGTTAAGACATGTTTCCAGAAAGTTATGTTAAGTGTTAAAAATCTGGGGATTATTAATTCCAGGAAAAATAAAATTAGGCAAAATGTAATCATGGTGCACTGCTTTGCTTGGCAGTATACAATATTTTTTACAGTCATAATTAAACAATAGCTAATGCTTTTGGTAAATAGTATATGACTATAATGGGAGAAGGGGAGGTATGCGTGTTAGAGAGCTGAATTATCTGACGACATTATCAAGACAATAGCAGCTAGAACTGTTAAATCAAGTAATAGAATAAACATATCATTTAGACACATTAAGATAAATACCAAAAGCAACTTTTGGAGTCAAAATGATTCTCTGGCAGGTAAAGAAAGTTGGGACAAGGACCACTATTGTTCATCACAAGGCCTTTAAATTTTTTTTTAACTGTGTACATTTTCCTTTGATAAATATTACAGATACATAAAAGCAAATAAGATCACTATGGTCTGATTTGATTTTAGACACATTTATTTTGAAATTTCAAATGACATTAGGAGAAATGTGATTTTTATGTTTACTGAATGGGGTATGGGCTAAAATGAGGCTCTAAAACACTGTACTAGATCATCCAAACTCTACAACAAACACATGCATCAAAATTCTTCTTGAAACAGCACTTACTCTTTGCACCTTCCAATTAAAATCACCATGTTCATGAAGAACAAAACTTTGCATATTAACCAATAAAGCACCATCCTATAATTCTAAGGCAGTGTTTCCATGAAGATAGGTGAACAAACAGCATACATTAACCCTACCTCTCAGCAGCTCCTCTTTCCTAGTTTGGCTTTTCATTTCCTCTGTGCCCTGTCTACTTCATTATTTTTATCATTCTTGCCTCTCTACCACTTCTTCATTTTCTGTTTACCAGACATTTCCCTTGATTTAATAGGAAACATAGCCCATCTGCCTATAACCCAGGTGACAATTTGACCACTTCCTGGTAAGAACAGATGTTACTCAGTAATATAGATAAATCTTGCAGTTAATGCTATTGTAGTCATTTATATATATATATATATATATGACACACACCCGGCAATCAAATCTATGCATGGAAATGTTAAAACTTTGACTCACTCACCCTGAGTTAAAATTTAGCATTAAACATTAGCAACAACATCGGGGGCACTGCTATTTAAGTAAGACACTTGAACATAGCAAAATTAATTTTGTTTGTTTTTATTAATACAGAACATACTAACAGAAAGTTATTTTACTGTAATCAAGGTTACAAATAAACTTACTAACCAATAAACAAATAATATTCCTTTGATTCTCCTCCTGGATGAATAATTCTCTATTCCGTAAGTTAGTTTTATCAATTTATTTTAAAACTATCTTACTATTTCAATGAAATTTCTTAGCTTTTACTAATTAAATAATTCCTTCAATTGAGAAACTTCATATATCAAAATACTTCCTGCAAGTTAATGCATTCTTCAATCCCTTCTACTTAACCTAGTTGTCTTAAAATGCAATGCTTCTTTGAAAGTTAAATATTACATCAAAAGCTGAGCATAAGGCCCATAAGGAAGAAATGTTTTCTCTCCTCCCATACTTCACAGAGGCCATATGAATATTCCCCATTCTTCATATTTACCAACAGGAATCCTTTAGAGCTCAAATGGCAGGAGAAACTGAAGCTATCAATGTACTTATAAAATAGATAAAACTCCAAATATATTTTAAGATTTCGTCTTCACCACAGATGAGAAAGTATTGGAAGGGTTCTTCAACTTTTCTGTAGCAGCATCTTTGGTCCCCCAATTAGAAAAAGGATGCAGAATGGCAGTCCTCACATTAAACGGCAAACTCAATCTGAAAAGACTAGCTAAAATCTCTCTCCCCCAGTGATGTATCCCAGAAGATTAAACTGCCATGTGCAAGAGGATCGCTTATCAGAATAAATAACAATATTGTGAAGGACAAAACAAAGAATATTTTTAGACAAAGAATACCCTATGCACTCAGAAATTTCAGGATAATCATACATTAAGTATGTACATTAAGTACCCCATGCAAGTAATATCCTACCAGTTAAAAGTCATTATGAACTACAAGCCCTTTTAACTGAATTTCACGTTATACAAAACTTAAGAAGTGTGGCACATTTCTACTATTAACCATTACATTATTTTTTAAAAACATATTAATCAAAATTGATACATTACCCAGACCTTCTGATTTGAAATATAACTGAAGGAAACCATTACAAACTCTTAACAAACAGGCATTCTTCTATACAAACATATGAGTAAAAAAAAGAAATAGCAATTTTACTGCAATTAAGCCCTCCAATTAAGACATACATTTTCATGCATATGAAAAAATAAGTTTACATTCAAGAATAAGTTCCATAGCAAACAAATTACAGCATATATTCAATAAGGAATATTAAAATAATTCCAGTTAATAGAAAATAAAATAGCTTCAACCATATATATTATAATTCATCATGTACATATTCCAAAATCTCCAGAATTTAATTAGGAAATTTAAAGAACTTTTTAAAGTATGTCTTAGGAAATTCAACCAAAACAATTGGTGCCTTAACGAAAGAGAAGGTGTGTATACACATCCATATTTGACCTATATGCAAACATTGAATATAGAGAAAATGAAGGTACTATTTTCCAAACTTTCTGCAATGTCGTATTAGGACTTAAACCAAAACACTTACCTGAAAAACAAAAACAGCTTGAGGTATTTCCAATGCTGAAGCAAATTTCTGAATGTTAAATATCACAAGAATGAAAACAGTCTCCTATGAACATTTACATCTGGTTTACAGCTGAAGGAGAAGCTCAAGATCTGCCAAGAAGTTTTCCCATCTCACCTATGTTCTTTCATCCCTTATGAAGTGTAAGCTTCAAGGGAAGTGATCACATGTAAAAACATACCAAGTGAGTTGGGGTTCTTAACTACAACATCTTAAACAGAAAGAGGAATTTTAAATTCTCCTGAGACCTAGTTGACCTCTTCAAACATGAGCATTAATCCCTATGTTAGACAAGGTAAGCATGTCCTTTGAAATCAAAACTAAGCTTCACAAAGACCTGTACTGGAGAAACTGAATACATGAGCCACCTCACCAAAGATGGTACTTGAAGCCTTTACACACGACACACGAAAATGATGAAGTGTTTTATTTAGATTTGGTCTTTCTTCATCTTTTTGTAAGTCTGAATCCTGAAACGTTAACAAGTCATTATATTCATACATCTTGTAAACCCTTTCTTCACACAATAGGCACACATATATAGCACATATGTCAATATAATATTATCAACACAGCATAAACATTTAAGCAGTAGACACACTTCACATGAAAGAGGCTCTATGCATCATATGGCCTACCTCAACAAAAAGCAAACATTAGAATGCCACTTCAGCAGTTACAGTGCTGATATGATCAATATAGCTAGTTTGTTTTATACCCGTCATATATATTCATAACTCATCCATAAGGAATAAGCAAGGACAAAGACTGTTCTTTAAATAAAAAGTTATGTGCCAACTTCAAAAAATATACTAACCAGACATCGGCATTCAAAAGCTAGGTTGAATAGGACTGGCCTTGATGCACATGCAGTAATTTTGTTTTCAGAATATAAAATTAAATGGTAATGTCAGCGGTATTACTACTGTTTCTATATTTATGATTAATTACTAGCAGTACAACTCCCAGAAGGAAGGAGATGGATCCAATAGCGATGTAAGCAATCCCCAAAAATGGATTTTTTCCTCCCATCCATGAAATAGTGCTTAAGATCATCCGTTTTCTTCCATCAAAAGAATGGACAGGGTAATCTGAAGAGTGTATAGGAAGACTTTTCCATGTCTAGTTACTTGATTTTTAAAATACAACTTAAAAAGTTGGCATTTAATTGCTTGTAATTGCATTTAATTGACATTTAATTCATTGGTATAATTCTATGATACACAGGCACCTTACTCATATATGTTCTGAATCAAAATCATTATATAATTATTATCTTGAAGAACTGATTTAGCAAATTAAATGTTAGTAGTAAAAGGCAATATAGTTTGCAAACAGAAATAATCAAATCTAACGGTTATGTTGTTTCTCAGGTACTTTTGCTCTCAATACACGAGGGGCAAAAAGCCACAAAGAAATAAAATAAGAAAAAATATTTCAAATGAACAGCAGTGAAATCCAGAGAGGAAGAGAAGGTTGACAGACCAGGAAACAATGAAAGAATGAAGGGATTAGAGATCTTTGTGAATTCAAAGAGCATGTGTAGCAAAAGTGTAGTTATTTAAATATGAGAGGACTCAGAGTACAGGGTAAAAAAAGTTTTAACTTGCTGATTTGCAATAATGATAAAACTCATGGTGTGACAGAGAGGTGATGGCTAAAACAGAGGTGAAGGGTGGATTGTTAAAGAGATTTAAGAAATGGGACACCAGTATATTGGATGAGCTACTGTGTTTCTCCGAAAATAAGACCTAGCCGGACCATCAGCTCTAATGTATCTTTTGGAGCAAAAATTAATATAACACCGGGTCTTATATAAGAGCCGGTATTATATACTGTATTATATTACATTTTATATTATATATTATATTATGTTATGTTATATTATATTATATTAATTATATTATATTATATTATATTATATTATATTATATTATTATTCCCGGTCTTATATTATAGTATATAAGACTGGGTCTTATATTAATTTTTGTTCCAAAAGACGCATTAGAGCTGATGGTCCAGCTATGTCTTATTTTCGGGGAAATACCGTATCTACATGGACCAAGTCTAGGATTTTAGCAATAGTTAGACCTGAAAAGAAGACAGAACTAAGTTCTTCTGTGAAAGGTTTACAACCTTTCCCAAAGCATCTTTTGAATCAAGTGTTAGGTCCCATCTGTTTCTCTGGGATACTGCAACTCTCCAAATGGCAGGCTCAGCTCTACTAGTTTCTTAAATCCACTTACACTGATTGAGGTAGGAATGATGACAAGAGCTCTAACTAACATACTCTGGGGGACACAGTCTCAAATCATCCATGCTAGTCTCTCTGTATCACAAACCTAAAAAATGAGTTTCTTCCCTAATTCTAATATCTAGTTCCCACCTTATAACTAATTTTGATAATTAACCCTTGATGCTTTGCAGGCCCATACTCCCATCTTATCAATCTTCAAGATATTCTACAGTCTCCTGACAGTTCTCTCAATGCCTGGGTTGCAAACTGTCTGTCAACGAAGAATTCCTGAGTGTTCCGATGACTTTCCTTTATTGTACTCTAGGCTTCAGTTTTGGATACTGTGACACAGCTGCAGTCTACTTTAGCGATAGCCTCAGGATAATGTTCATTCTACCCGCACCTAAACTGGGTCTGTCTGTCCAAAACTACTCTTATGTGGGCTGAGTGTCAATAAGTTGATCACTTTCAGGCTGTCTCTATCAGGTCATATTCAGTGGTGTACTGCGGTGCAAAATCAAGAGACTAAGGATCCAAAAAGACCATTACTCTGAAATGAAGTCTATTATTAGGTTGGTGCAAAAGTAATTACGGTTTAAAAGGTTAAAAATAACTGCAAAAACTGCAATTACTTCTGCACAAACCTAATAATTTAATCATTTACTACTACTCCAATATAAAACCAAAACTATACACTTATGGCTAATTTGGATTATGAAAAATCAAAAGTGCGAACATCAGCAAACATTTAAAGGCTAATATTTGGGAAACTTTTCATTCATGAGATATACAAGAATGTGCTAGATATTAATCATGTAAGGACTTTGTTTAGAATAAAAGGTAGTGTCCAATATTTCCGTCTTAGGAAAGGCTGCATCTAGGCTGATATGGATTGATTTAAACTAGCTAGGGATGCAGCCTATAGTGGTGGTTGATGATAAAAATCATGGCCTTTGGAGTCAAGAGCTTGACCATGAGCCCCAACCCTTCTACTTATTTCCTATGTAAACTCGGGTAAGTGACCGTATTTTGCCATGCATAATGCGCACCACATTTTTGGCCCAAACTTTCAGGAAAAATCTTTCGTTATAATTTTTTAATTCAAATGTTTATTTGTTTACACTTAGGTACTTGTTTTTGTATTATAAAGAAATTTTAGCATTTATTTTTTTAACATATTATGGTACAAGAAATTTTATGTAACAAATAATACAAAATACAAGAACAGATACAAGGTACAAGAAATATTATGTACTGGTAACAAATTTACGATATTTACCTACCATAGAAGGCCAAGAACTCTTTGTTGTTACAAGTTCATCGTAAGTTCAACAAAACCGATTATCCTATTCCAGGGTATTATTTTGCATATAGATATCATTATTGATTTCTAGAGTTACACTTTTAACTCACAAGCATACATAAAATAATTTAAAACATTTACATATTTACGGAATTAGTACTACCTATGTATAATGCGCATCGTTATTTTTCCCTCACAGATTTGGACAAAAAAGGATGCATTATACACACAAAATACGGTACTTAAATGCTCTATGTTCCTGTATCCTTATCTATGACATGGGGATGATAACTACCTCATAAAGCTTGAAGTAATGCATGGAAAGTACTTAGTACAATGTTGACATACAGTCAGAAGGAAAGAAATGATATTTAATAGCACTGAAAAGTACATCTAAATTATTAATGTGGCACAATCCAGCTAATGATAAAAATGTTTTGGTACTATGAACAGAGCAATAATTAGAAACAATTACGTTGATATGAATTAACATACCTGCTAATTTGTAATATGTAAAAATACATATTAAAACAGCCCAGTACCACCAACACTTATTCAGTGTTAGGTATACTCATCAGCCTTTGCATTCAGCTCAGTCACAATCTCCTTTGTAAAAATATCTAGCTTACTGGTAAATCTAGCACTTATATCTTACATAATTTTTCCAAACAAGATGCTTGAACCGTAGTACACAGTATATAAAAATTTAAGACATTTCTGGAAGGTATAAATTAAAAGATACTTTCTTATATATATGAATACACTTTATAAAAAATGCAGAGATCAAAACTAAAACACAAAGTAGCATACCACATAACTTAGATAAGGTTGGACTACACTCTTTGAATTCTATAAATCTGGGCACATGCCAAAAAAGGATACTGTATGTGATATTCAAATAGTATTGTCCAGCAGGTAATGTTGGATGTAAATCACTTTTCCGCTCTATTAGACGATATAATTTACGAAAAGTAGGTAATGCTGCAGTACGCATCCAAACAATAAAATCCTCATTTATGAACCCGTTATTATCTTGGTCAGAATCCAGCATGTATACTGGTTTAACCCAGTTTACTGGTTTTGTTGTACCTTAAATAGGAGGTGTGGGAATGGGGGAGACAAAATATTCAGTTATGTTAAGAGTTTCACTGAAAATTCACACTCTAATAAAAGAAACATATGCAATACACAATCTGAATATTTTTCTCATTTTCAAAGGTATAAATATATTTATTTTCTAAGTCTTCAAATCTAGAGAAAAACCAATTCTTTGTGAAACGATGTAACATAATTACATAGATTTGATTGATATCTCAATTAAGAGAATACTGAAAACAGGCTATTTAGAGTATATACCAAAAGGCAGATTATTTAATGCAAAGATATAATGGTAAAAAACATTACACTGTGAAATTAAAGAGGCATAGAAATAAAAATAAATTTGGATTTATAATTATAATAAATTGGGGTTTAAAAGAAACATTGTTGCAGTTTTAAAAGATTATGGCTAAAATGCTTCTAAGAAAAACCAGATAAATTCAAAGTTAAAAGTACATATTTCCTTTAGAATTTCAGTACATTAGAACAGACTACATATTTTACTTTACCGTATATGAAGATAAGAAAAGTAGTTGTTTTTTAAAAAGCATAAACTTCCTTAAGATTCTAAAGATAGAAAATTTTAGGTACTTTATTAAAAATCCTAAGTTTACATTATGTTTTAAAGACCCATTAGTAATATTTTACCTTTGAATCGTTCTTCTAGGGGGATGTCTCCTCCAGGGGGATTTCTGAATTTCACATTTTTATCTGTCCACCAAGCAATACCTTTCTTTTTCAAAGGAATAGATGTCAAATAAGATCCATTGCCGACCAGAAACAATTCTAATGTATCTAAACATAAGAAATGGAAGATATTGCTAAATATCCATTGAAAATCTATAGTACCTGCTTTACTCTATGAGAAATGAGGATCTGGTATTTGCTCCCAAAAGTGGTTGTTAACAGAGCAGGCATATGATGTACAGTTGCTCAATTATTTGTATGTGAATTAACTATTTTAACTTTATAATCCCAGATGGACTTTTCTTCCCTCAATACAGTTCTAGGTCACTTTCCTATATGGCTCGCTGATATGTTATAAGGTCAAATGTTTTAATATTAACCCAAATAAAACAATTTGCAAGGTAAATCTGTCTCTTCTGCTTTTCTTTAAAAAAATGCATTCTGTAAATAAATAGCTTCTGAACTATCCATTTCTCTATTTGCAGTGTCCAATACGGTAGCCAGTGGGTACAAGGCTACAGAGCCTTTGAAAATAATAGCTGGTCCAAATGAATATGGTTTATAAATGTATAATATACATTAGTACAAAAAAATAGAATATAAAATCTCAATAACTTTTATACACTACATATAATTTATGTTGAAATGATAATGTATGGGGTATACTGGGTTCAATAAAATATACTATTAATTTCACTTGTTGCTTTTTATTGTTTTTAATGTGATGACTAGGAAACTTAAAATTATATACATGTCTCACATTTATGGTTCACATTATATCAGAAAGTGCAGCTCTAAATGATCAACTGTAGCTTCTTTTTAATGGTATATGTATTCAAAGTTGGTGGGAAAAGAAGCCTGGCTTTTATTTTATCATATATGAAAGAGGGAAGTTAGCACAATGTCTCTCCTTCTTTCTTCCCAGAAACAGAAATTTATTCTTAAAGTATAAGAGCTCTCAAAAGGAAGTCATAAAACATTACAATACCCCACTGAATTACTAATTGATATATTTATCTTAAGGTTGTTGAATTTCTCAATTTCATTCATGTTTACTAGACTATCAAACCCGTAATTAGATTATATAATTCAAATATTCCTAATTATATGTCTATATGTGTATTTTGTATCTATATCATACCATTAAACATGCTGTTGGCAATAGCTCCGCAAGGAGCAATTGGTTTGTCTTCATTTCTTCTATAAGGCTCACATTCCTTACTGGGATTCTGATGTTAAGAAGGAAAAAAGAGAGAAATTATTACCCAGGCTTCCAGGAGAACTGTGAGCTAGCCCTAATCACTGATTAAAAATTAAATCCCTACATGTTTCTCACTTGTAATGCATATGAGTCTGTATTATAAATAGACTATAAACAACGTCACGTTTAAATACTCAAACATATACCTTAACATCACTGTATTATCTTTTTAATGTAACTTTTCTTTGCATATATTTTGGCATACAGGTATATTATCAAATTGACTTTTTGATTTTCATACCAACACAGAAATCATAACCACAAGAAAAATTAAGAAGCAGCCTACTGTCAATCTAGTTGTGACATAATGAAAGGAATCTTAATTAAGCCGGAAGTAAAGACACTGGAGGTTCTAGTTCCAGCTGTGTACTATGAGACTTTGGGCAAGTCTCTTGATTTATCTGGGCCTCGCTTATAAAATAAACATGTTCAACTAGATAATCTGGAATTTTGTAATCTTGGGTTAAATCCCATGCCACGGTAAAGAGTGAAGGAGGGAAGGAAGGAAGGAAAGACTAATACATATTCCTAGAATATACCAACCTTCTCTAAATTGTGCACCTGGGTACAAGGAAAACAAAATTACTGGCAAGTCAAGCAGCAATTACCTGTCCTCCAGATTTGGTCTGACATAACCCCTACTGAAGCTCTCAAGGAGCTACGGCAAAACCAAGTACGAGATTAGGTGCATATCTGAGTTGTCCTGTGACTCCAAGGCCACATTAAGCCATGTCTCAAAATACATAATCTTTAATATTTGGCTTCTCAGCATTTTTGATCCCTATGCCATCTAGATTTATAAAGTTAGAACTCTTGAGACTATGAATATAGACAACATATAACTGGTTTATTACTATTTGAGTGTTCTAATGAAAACTCTGATTTCAAAAACAAGGTTATCTTATGTAAATAAACTCTAAATAGGGCAAATATGTTCTAGCCATTAAATTCTTAAGCAAGTTTTAAAAGAAAGGGAAATATTATTTACTACCTGTGCATCGGGTACTGAACTAAGCAATGCTGGGTACTCTGCAGTAACTGGCTTAGGAAAGCCAATGAGTAAGTACCTAATATGTACCATGTACCATGCAAGGTGCTAGAAACGGGGGGAAAAAAAATGAAGTCGGTGCTTTTAAGTGGCTTACAATATAACAGAGGAAACAGATCTGTACACAACCAATGATACTATGAAATAAGAGCCATGATAAAGGTGTCTATATTCATTCAACATGCATTTATCAAATGCCTTCCATGTACTAGGCGCTGGCTAGACACAGGCTAGGCACTTGGTATTTGGTAATTGAAGGAATTCATGCTCCCTGCCCTCATAAGCTAACAGTGTAGTTGGGAAGACAGAAGATAAGTAAGTACACACATGTAATTATAAATTGTAATAAGTGTGACAAAAATGCTATGCAAGTAATTAATGGGGGGAGGACAGGAAGAGCTACTTTAGAATCTATGATAAGGAAATGTTTGTCTCTGGAGGTAGTATCATACAAGTCAAGACCTAGAGTAGGAGATAGCCTTATGAAGAGCAGGCAGAAGAGAGTTTTAAACATAGAGAACAGTACATGCCATTGAGAAAGAACTTGATATTTCTGAGAAGGTGAAAGGTAAATGCAGTTAGAGTACGGCAACAAGAAAGATAACATATGATGTGACTGGAGAGTTATGCATAGCTCAGATCATCCTGAGATTTTACTCTAACTGCTGGTAAACCATTGACAGATTTTAAGCAGAGAAGTGGTATTTATTCTTTTAAAGATCACTATAGCAGCTAGGTAGAAAATGACCTAGAAAAGAAGGGCAAGAATGGATGATGTGAGGAAACAGGTTGTTAAGCAAAGTGAGAAGTGACTTGGAACAGGATATGAATGAAATAAATATATAAAGACGTTATTTTGCATCAAAAGGCACTAAAGAAAACAGCAGGCCTTGAAATGAGAGGACCTCTAGGGAAAGAGTAAGAACTACATTCTAAGCAAATAAAATGTAAATGCCCAAGTGGGCAGATTACTTCTGCCACCAGACATGGTTAGGCAACAGCATACATGGCCCAGGGCAGCCAGGCCAAAGGTACATTAAAGATACAGTGTAAAACAATGACACTGAAGTGCTACGTTGATACTAGATTGTGAAGAATTTTACACATAGCGTTAAGTAACTTGGACTTCAACCTGTCCATCTCAAAAATTTTAAAATTTTTAAGTCACCTGGTCTTGAAATCATACATTTCAATCTCATCCAGGGATCAATAAATGACAGCCTGCAGGCAAAATCTAACAACTACCTGTTTTTGTAAACAAAATTTTATTGGAATACAGCTACACCCATTCATTCAATTATTGTCTATAGTAGCTGTTTCCATTCTACAATGGCAGAGGTGAGTAGCTACAATAGAGGCCACATGACCTACAAAGCTGGAAATATTTATCATCTGGCCCTTTACAGAAAAAAACTCATCAATCCCTAGTCTAGCCTAAAAGCTCTGCTTGCAGTTTGTTAAGAAAAGAATCAATTTCAGCTTCTTTCACCCTCAGTGAAGAGAGCTTGTATCTAAACAAATTGTGAATCAACCACCACTTCTGGGTCTTTGAACACAACCCATCTCCAACCCCAATCAACAAATTGAGAGTGGCTTAGGAACTTGGTGTGTCTCACAGAATATCACCTTCTCTGGATTTGAGTTCTAAAAATTGGATCCCACAGAGTATAAACGCCACTATTTTGGATTGCAAATATTATAGACCTAACCAGAATCTTTAAATAGACTTGTTATGTCTTAAGGTCCCCAACATCAAGAACTAGCAACAGAACCAGTCAAGACAGTCCAGAGCAGCTATATGCTTATCAGGACCATTCTGGTCACAATATGATCCCAAATTGCATTCTAAGAGATTCACCATTTTTAAGAGATCCTAGATTGCTCTGGGACTCTGAAGGTTTGTCGCATTGGCAGCAGTAACATAAAATACTTGTACATCAACCGCTATAGGAAGTTGAACAACGGTCAGGAAACTAAGATCCACTAGTCCACAGATTCCCAAACCAGGCTGGGCATCAGAAGAAGAGCTTATTAAAAATAGATTATTTTAGAGCTCCACCCCTGCAGACAATTGACATATTAGACTTCCAGAATCTGTGAATTAGAATTCCAGAATCTGTGTTTTCAAAAAGCTCCTCAGACAGTTTTTCAGTAACCTACCCTTTGGACTTGACTACTCAGGCTTCCCAGAAGTTAAAAAATCGAGAGCATGCATACATGTTCAATTCTAAAACACAATCTCAGAAATTAAAAGTAGTTTAGTCACATATTCTTATAATATAATAATAATGAACAAACACAAATAGAACAAATTATATACCCAGAATGCCAGGTCCATCAAAATTCCATTACAAATAGGTTAATAAAGCAAAAATCCCAATGACATTACCAGAAACGAGCAAGCAGTAATGTGTCCTCTGGCTGTAAGAAATCATTAATCTGTGTAAATTCCACGGGAAAAAATTTTTTAACTACAAACCTTCACTAAACAAACTGTAAGGGGAAAGTAACACTTTCATGTCATCCTAACAATATTAAAATTAACATTTCTAACTGAACAATTATCACATATACTTATTTCATAGGTACCACATTTTCTTAGTCCATCATTTTACTTACAAGTAAAGCACTAGAATCTCCATTTAGTTGACTATCATCTCGAGATTTCACATAACGACGATGGTTTTGATAGAAATTCGACAGTCCATAATACATAAATACATTGCCCTAGAGAAACATAAAGGGAAAAAAAAACTCATATAAAACTATTAAGTTTAAAATTGCGTCATTCATACATAAAAGCTATATAATTGTGGACTTTACTACTTCAAAATTTGTGAAAACTTAAAACAGGTACTGGGGTGAATTCTACCAGTACTTAGCAATACACAAGTAAAATGGTACAAATTTTAAGTTAAGGTTAAAGGTGGTATGTTACAAAAATCCAAGAGTAAATTTTGAAACCATCCTTAAAGACGTCAAAGAAGTACTATTTAGATATTTTTTTTAAACCCTATTCTAATTGATCTACTTTCAATTTAAAACTTTCTCTAATTCAGACTGGTCTTCAGCCAATTAGCATCAACTTTTCAAAGGGATAATGGTGAAAACTTCACTTTTTACCCAAGTAATTCTGAACATGAATTAGGACATAGTGAATTTCTCCACAGAATGCTATCTAATATTAGTAATTAATAATTAGTAAAGTATCTATGATAATGAGTCACTGTAATAATCAACAAAAGTATGTAAATGTATTCAGTGGAGCTAATTTGGAAATAACACTACAATTTGGAAATACACTACAATTACTTAGAAGGTGCCATGAAGCCATCTTGAATGACTAAGATTTTTAGAAGTAGCAAAAACATGAGGCTATTTTCTCCTTCATTTTTGCTACTTCTATCATCTATAATGTTATCCTCAATTAAAAGGAATGCAAGAAAAAAGCAATTCAGTAACACTTTAAGTATGCTTTTACTTGATTTGTTTTCATATATAATACAAAGCTTGATTTTCAAATGTCAAATTTATACAAACTTTCCCATTCTATGTAAAGAAAATGTTTACATGGAAACCATTTATTTATCAAAATTATATCACAGAAACAAAGAATATGCTTTAAAAAATATCAATTAAGAACTACAGTAAATTCAAGGGGGATCAAATATTTGGTGATGGAAGGAGAACTGACTCTCGGTGGTGAACACACAATGGGATTTATAGATGATGTAATACAGAATTGTACATCTGAAATCTATGTAATTTTACTAACAATTGTCACCCCAATAAATTTAAATAGAAAAAAAAAAAAGAACTACAGTAAACTCAACTTACAAACTGAAAGAGAGCCTTTCAATGAGTACTGAGACAAAAATAACTTACTTGAAGTTGTCTGAAAAGGCTTTAGTCCAGTGCAAAGTTTTGGCTTATGAAGGGACACAGAGCCCACAAAAGAATGAATGTGAAGATGATCGCCTTTGCAGAAGAGACGTTCTAAAATAACTGTTTTTTTTTAATGAGGGAGGAAACTAATGGAGCTTCTGAATCATTACAAGTCTCTTTCATTTCTTTAATTACGCCTGTTCTGACAAAAAGAACTTAATGCAACTTGATAGTTTGTCCATCACATGGAAAAAGAATAGAAGTTTTATTCTGTTTTAAATTTATAGAAGTTTTATTCCGTTTTAAATTTATATGTTATTTCTGCTGAAAAGAAAGTAAAATAATTAAATTTCTGTCTTCTCCCAAATTTACTGTCTCGCTTTTTGGTTTGCTTTTTTTTTAAAGGCAGCCTTATTGTCCTTTATTTCAGTTCAAGTGCATCTAAAACAGCAATCATCTGCCAGAGACTACAAAAGTCATCAGTATCTTTAAGAAAATTCTAAAGTGTTAAAGCACTTTTGCTCCTTGAAGAATAAAACAATAAATTTTAAACTCAATTTGCAGGTAGACGGCACAAACTGGTCTTGCTATCCCTATTCTGAATCTTTATGTCCTTTAGTATCTGCTCAGTTCCAAGAATGGCAGATAAGTGTGAGTGCAAAAGACGCAGACAGACTACACACAGAGATGTTCTAACTGCTTATTATTAAGATATAAAAGATCAATAAGGTTTCACTATTTGCATTTGGATAATGTTTCATATCTGATAGAAAAATGATGGGTGAATTAGTATTTATTTTCCAAAGTAAAGCTTGTTTTAGTATTAAAAGTAGGCAAAACAATCTGAACAATAATTTTTAAAATACAAGTAAATGTAGATATAAACTTGATCACTACTGATTTATACAATTTTATTGATTTATAAAATTTCCCAGTGAGAGGATAAATATGGTATTTTAAATTTAGTTAATAAAGTACTATATAAAAGTAGTATATAAAGTACTATATAAAAGAAACTATTTAAATACATGTAGTTAATTACCAAACAGCATAACGCAATCAATAGCCAAACAAAACAATCTTCCTCAAAAGTATATGGATTCCAATAAATTCAAGTGACTGCTCTACCAAAAAAAAATAATAACTAGCAAAAAAATAATAAAAATATGGCATTAATATTTTCTAATACATTACTTGGGAATACAAACCTCAAATGACTGTTCCAATGTGAAGTTAATGGCACAAACACAAGATGTCACATTTGGAGATAAACATTTATTGCAGGGACTAGAAGGGTCTGTTCCGGTATAATCAATCTGCAAGAGAAAAATAGAACTAAGCACTTCCTGGGAGAAAGTGGGTACATTCCAAAATAACTTGCTATTAGAGGGAAAAATGTGTCCAATGAAACAACCTATAGCCCAGGGGGAAAAAACTGTTTTTAAGGTCATCCGTTTGTTTTGACAGTGTAAAAACTGGCAAGACCCGTATGTTATTCAACTGGCTCATTTTTCCAAATAAATTCTTGTCTCCTTTTTACCCAAAGAAATTCATTTATGCATCAAAACCATAAATATAAAATTAAAACTTCATGATGTATAAAGATTTAAAGACCTATAACATCTAAATAATTGTGAACAAAAGGGGGCTATATAATAAACCTGACAAGCTCAGGGGGGGCCACAGGGAGGCCTGACAAGCTCAATGATCAAAAGCAGCCACACAGGATGGTCTGATTATAAATTCCTAATTGGTCAGGGAATGGCAGGTAGTCACATCCCAGGCCTACAGCTTCCCTAGCATAGGTCAATCTTTACCTTAAGTGAATTGTCCGTTGTTCTTATGCATTTAGGAGGTCAGAGTAATCTTTTCAAGATGCCTTGAACACAACCAAAGATACCAGAGCACAAGACCATAGAATCCCTCATTGTTTCTTGTTCCCCGAATGCCATCTCTACGTACTGTAAATGTTAATTATTAACTATCCTGTACCACTCATGTAAAAGTATGTGCTTCTCCATTCTGCTTTTTATCCAATTCTAGACATTTCCTCTACTTGGCTTTCTCCTGCCTCCTTGATCTACCACCAAGAGATTTTATGTAACTTTCCTTACTTTTCTCCTTTGATTGTAAATACAAAAAAGGAACTGCAAATTGCCATTCTACGGGAGCATTTTTTCAGTCAGTTGAGATTTTGCTCCCGGGCATGTCCTCAAAATTTGGCTCAGATAAACTCTTACAAGATTTTTCTATAGGCTGGACATTCTTCTGTTGACATAATTAAAATATCAGATTAATACAAAGATCAGTAAATCAGTTATTGCTCTTAAATCTTCTAATCTTAAATACTTTCAGTCACCTCAGCTTTCCACAGTACATTTTCAAATTAAAAAAAAAAAAAAAAAAAAAAACTATTAGGTTTCTCAAGAGCTACCATTTGTTCAAACCCTGGTCTTGTATAATAAAGAATTAGCCTTGTCTTTGTCCTGGGTTCCTTGGCAGGGAGGTTCTAAAACCCTTGGAATTTCCCCAGTGACAGGAGTGTATCTGTTTTTGATAATCCCTTTGATTCACACTAGCGTTTATGCTAATAAGATGGCTAAGGATGGGGGCTGGTCACCATTAAGATTAGATGTGACTAGGGACGGCAGCCCAGCCCAGCCCAACTTCTGAGGAGAGGAGGAAGGCTGGAAACTTAGTTCAATCATGTGGCCAACGTTTAATCAATCATGGCTATGTCATGAAATGTCAATAAAAATCCTGGGCACAGGGGAGCTTCCTGGTTGGTTAATCCACTGAAGTGTCAGGAGAGTGATATGCTCTGCTTCTATAGGGAGAGGCCTCTGCACTCAGGACCCTTCCAGATCTCTCTCTTTATTTAGCTGGTCCTAATTTATATTGTTTATAATAAAACTGTAATCCTAGATATAGCACTTTCCCGAGTTCTGTGAGTCACTCTAAGAAATTATTAACCTGAAAGGGATCATAGGCAACCCTGGATTTACAGCCAGTAGGTCAGAAGCATAGGTGGCCTGAAGACCTCTGAACTTGCAACTGGCTTATGGAGTGAGGACAGTCTTGTGAGGGGGGTTCTTGGAATCCCCGCCCCAGATTTGTAGTTACTTAGGCAGAAGTGTGGGTAGCCTGGAGATGTGACTTACAGCTTGTGTCTAAAGTGGTGGCAGTCTTGTTGGGGACCATGGCCTTCCACCTGTGGAATGTGATGACAACTCAGGGTGATTAGTGTCAGAACTGAATTGCAGGACACCAGCTGGTGTCAGAAGACTGGGCCTAATAGCTAAATGAGAGCCTTTGTTTCCATTATAAGAATTTTTGAATAGATTTTATTTTTCAGAGCAGTTTTAGGTTCACAGCAAAATTGAGTAGAAAGTACAGAGTTCTCACATACTCTCTGCCCCCCACACACGCACAGCTTCCCAATTATCAACATCCCCACCAGAGTGGTACATGCTTTACAATTAGTGACCGTACGCTGACACGTAATAATCACCCAAGACCATAGGTTACATTAAGAGTCTCTCTTGATGTTCCACATTCCATGGGTTTTGACAAATGTGTAATGACATGTATACACCATCATAGTATCATACAGTAGGGTCACTGCCTTAAAAATCCTGTCTATTCAGCCCTCCCTCCCCATTAACCCCTAGTAACCACTGATCTTTTTACTGTTTTCACAGTTTTGCCTTTTCCAGAATGTCATATAATATATATAGTATATAGCCTTTGTCAGATTTGCCTTTTCACTAAGTAATATGCATTTAGGGCTCCTCCATGTCTTTTCATGGTTTGAGAGCACTTATTTTTTAGCATTGAACATTATTCCATTTCCTGGATGTACCACAGGTTATTTATTTATCCATTCACCTACTAAAAGACATTGTGAAAATTAAACACAAACCTCATTTAAAATGGAGTCGGGAAAAGAACTCTAACTCACTACTGATCCCCACGGGGAAAGACAGTACCTTGCATCTCCAACAGAAAGTGGTACTACTTTACTGCCTCAGCAGGAGGAAGCCAAGATTCCTCCGTGCCTGGTAGCAGCTCAGCCAATGGAAGATAGCCATCGCAGCCAAGAAAAAGCCACTACACTTCAAACTTTCAGTTCCCTCTAATACACTCTTCATTTACAACAGCCTCTCCCAAGTCCATAAAAGATCGTTCCTCTCCTTTGTTTCTCTGTACTTGCTCACCCTGAACTGCAATTCTTTATTGTTCCCGAATAAACCCATTTTGCTGGAGCAATATCTGGCTGTCTATTTGTTTATGGTTAACAGCACCTTGACTGCTTCCAGGTTTTGGCAATTATGAATAAAACTGCTATAAACTTTCGTGTGTAGGAATTTGTGCAGACAGAAGTTTTCCGTCTATTGGGTAAATAACAAGGAGTAGGAATGATGAATGTTATGGTAAGAATATGTTTAGTGCTATAAGAGACTGCCACACTGTCTTCCAAAGTGGCTGTACCATCTTGCATTCTCACCAACAATGAATGAGTTCCTGTTGCTCCAAAATCTCACCAGCACAGGATGCTGTCAGTGTTTTGGATTTTTACCATTCTGACAGGCATGCAGTGGTATCTCGTTTTAATTTGCTATTTCCTAATGATATATGACGTGAAGCATTTTTCATATGCTTATTTGCCACCTGTACATTAGGGACTAAATATTTGTGCCCCCCACCCCAAATTCTTAAGTTGAAGCCCTAATTCCCAATGTGATAGTATTTGGAGATGGGGGCCATTGAAAGGTAATTAGACAAGGTCATGAATGCAGGGCCCGTATGATGGGATCAGTGCCCTCATGAGAAAAACAAGAGAGACCAGAGCGTTTGTTCTCGCTCCCCTACTCTCTCTCCCCATCCCATGTGAGGACAAAGAGAGAAGGCAGCCGTCAGCAAGTCAGAAAAGGGTTCTCACCAGGAAGTGAGGAAGTGAATCTGCCAGCACCTTGATCTTGGACTTCCCAGCCTCCAAGGCTGTGATAAATATGTCTATTGTTTAAGCCCCCAGTCTGTGATACATGTTTTTAAGCAGCCCAAGAAGCTAACACAGATTTTGCTACCAGAAAGTGGGGTACTGCTGTAACAAACACCTAAAAAGACAACAGTGTCTGTAGGAGTGGGTAACGGGTAACGGATAGAGACTGGAGAATTGAGACGAATGCTAGAAATATGGATATTGAGGCTGATTCTGGTGACACCTTAGAAAGAAATGAAGAGTTAGAGAGAAAGCTTCCATCTCTCAGAGAATACATAATCATGAACAGAGTATTGGTAGAAAGGGGATCCTTGTTATAAAAAGTGGCAAATAAAAAACCTGGCTAAACTGTATTCTAGTGTTTTGTGGAAGGTAGAACTTGTGAGGAATGAAACTGGATATTTAGTTAGGAGACTTCTGAGCAGTGTTAAAGGGGTGGCTGGGTTTCACCTGACTGTTTATAGTAAAATGCAAAAAGAGTGAAATGAATGGAGAAGGAATACTGTTAAGCAAAAAGAGACCAAAACTTAAAAATTTGCAAAACTGGCAAGTCTATCCATATTGCAAAATATGAGAATGCTTGTTTTGTAACGAGTACTAGGGTATAGCTGAACAACTAACTATTTGATAAAGAAATCAGTGAGGGTATGAACCAATGACCTCATTAGCCATTCGAGCAGAATCACTGTCAGTTTGAAATGAAGGGGAAACAGAAGGGACAGAATTAAGTAAGACTACAGGACTTCTTAGTTCCTACACGTCTGGACTGTAGAGCCATTTGGCTGCAAACATGCACTGTTCTTCAATACAAAGAAAGATCTCAAAGGTGGTTTACAGACCATCAGGGCTACATCCTCAGTTCAAAGGCCAGATGGCAGCAACCCAGAGCCTTGGAGAGCACTGCTGCCCCAGTGGGTCCTGAAGGCAACGTATCAAACCAAAGAGGATTGTTCTCTAGCCTCAAGATCTATTGGTATTTGCCTCACTAGGTTTTGGAGACTTGTTTGGAACTTGTCATCCCTTTTTTCCTTTAATTTTCTCCCCTCTCAGATAGACAAGTCTACATTATGTCTGTCCTTCCATGGTATTTTGGAAGCATATAACTTTTCTGGTTTCATAGGTTCACAGCTGGAGAGAAATTTTGCCTGGGAATAAATAGTACCTCGTGTCTCAACCCTACCTGATTAAAATGGTATTTAAGATGAGATTTTATAGACTTCAGAGTGATGATTTTGGGGCTGCTGGGATAGAATGAAAGTATCATGCATGTGAGAAGGATGGGAATTTGAGGAGCACAGGGGTGGAATGCATGAACTAAATGTTTGTGTCCCCCAAAATTTTATATATTGAAACCCAAAACCTGCAATGTGATGACATTTGAAGCCGGGCCTTTGGGAGGTAATTAGGTTTAGATGACGTCATGAGGGTTCCACGATGGGAGGGTAATTAGGTTTAGATGACGTCATGAGGGCCCCACGATGGGATTAGTGTCCTTAATAAAGAGAGGAAGAGGGACCAGAGCTTTTTCTCTGCCATGGTGAGAACACAAGAAGCAGGTGGCCATCTGCAAGCCAGAAAGAGGGTCTCCCAGCATCATGATCTTGGACTTCCCTGCTTCAAGGAAGAAATGAGTATCAGTGAGAAATGAGTATCTGTTCTTTAATCTACCTAGTCTATGGTATTTCGTTATAGCAGCCCAAATTGAGTAAGATATTGTATATCTTCTTTGGTGCAGTGTCTGTTCAGGTCTTTTGTCCATTTTTTAATTGGGTTGTTCATTTTCTTATTGCTGAATATTAAGTGTTCCTTGTATATTTTGGGTAACAGTCCTTTATCAAATATGTCTTTTACAAATATATTCTCACTCTCTTGATAAAGAAGAACTTTAGGATGAACAGCCCTAGTTAATTATCTTTACCTTAATAAAGCAAAAAAATTAGCCATCTAATCTTTATTTCTGAAATTAAACATTTAAACATTATACATGGATATTTAACTTCTCTTTGTAATTGCAAAAAAAAAAGGTTAAAATTTGTAATAGAGAGAAAATAGAGCCAGCATCTAATTATAACATCGAGTTGCTTTTCACAAACCACAAAGTGCTTAATAAACTTCTTTTATCAAATTCTGATATAACCTATTGAAATGTTCTCCATCAAAGCTTATTTGCTTACTAATGAAACTTTGTCTAGAGAAAATTTTCATTCACTGCAAATATCTAAGAGAAGCTAGGCACATAATAAAAACAAGCTAAAAACACAGTTCTCCTAAATGAGGAGAGGAAAAGCACATGTAATTTTTCAATAAAACTGTTGGGCCGCAACTTAATGCCCGGGGCCTATTAGTGCACAATATTCCACTTAAAAGCCAAGTTTTATGATTTTGAAGAGATGAAAGAAGAGACCATTTAGGAGAGTAAATTGTATTTAAAAAACTATATTAAACTATATTAAAATTTGTTTCCAATTTTTTTATTTAAAAATCTCTACATATCTTCTTTCTTTTTAAAGACTAATTTAAGGATTAAAAAAAGAAAGTTGCCAGCTGTGCCCATTAACATACTGTATGCCTTTGAACAGAAATTTCTCAAATCACTCTCTTTCAAATTAGTTTCTAGGGCAGAGTAGGAAAGAATGATGATCTGTTGTGATTAAGCAAAGATATATATTCTTTATTTAACTGGACAAAAATAATATGATGGAATGGGAAATCTAATAAATTGTACTACCTACAGTATATTAAAACTGAACATTTTACTGGAACCAAGAATTGACTAATAAATTGTACATCAACAAAATCAAAGGATAGCTGTAATATTTTTATCACAATCTTGTGATTACAATTTCTAAAACGCACAAAACAAACTGCATGTCTTTTGATTCCAAAAATCTGAAAGAAGTGTTAAAAAAAAATCATCATTAGCATGTTAAGCCTTACGATCCACAAGGCATGACAAAAGGTGTAAGGGAAATACAAAGGCACTCATACCTTATACTTAGTCAATACAGTTTACACAGCACTTTCTATTATATACACATTTCATCTGATCCTCACCAAAACCCTATAGTACTATCTCCATTTCACAGAAGAACACATTCAGAGTTGCCCAAGGTCACACAAATAGCAACAGCCGGTAGTAGGACAGAACCAAGGATCTCTGACTCTAAGTCTACTGTTGTTTCTATTAAACTACTTTTTCCCAAGAATAGTGATTGCCCTTTGCCCTCTAGAAGACTACTTTACCAAAGCACATGAATACAAGAAAATAACTACTATAAATGCTAACTGCCAAACCGAATGTTAAAGAGGACAGTAAGTACTACATGGACCAGTACTTCTTATTGAGGAGAAAAGAGGATTTGAACTGAGCCATAAAAATAAAACAAATTTTTTAAAGCTGTAAAAAAGAAAAAGAGGGAGCATATGAAGAAGAAAGAGCACAGGTACATTTAAGGATAATGAGCATAGACACTTTGGATTTGTGGAGTTTTCATGTTGGAAGGAAATAAGGCTAAGAAGGTAAACTGGAGACATAATGATATGCGGTGCTTTACTGACTAGTGTTTATTGAATGTACACTAAGTCCCAGACATTATAAGCATTTAATATATATCATCTCATTAAAAAGTACAATTGTCCTACGAAGTTTTTTATTTTAACCTAGGAAACTGCCATTTAGGAAGGATTAGTAATTTTCCCAAGGTCACCCAGCTTGTAATCACAAGAATTCGAATCCAGCTCCACCTTTCTCCAAAATCTATGCTCTTTCCACCCTACTATGCCCTCTCACACAACGGACATATCCTTTCTAATGTACAAACTCAGGACCTTCAGATTATAAGAATGAAGACAAATATCTGAGGAATAACGCTGATTTGTTTTTGTTGCTATTAAGCTGTCTAGCATCCAAACATTCTTCCAAGTATTGTCGAATTCTCCATTTTGAGAGTTTTGGATGGAAACAGGAATCCATCTCCCACTTCAGAAGCCAAAGGGATAAATGAGTCCTTTCTCTCCCTACCATGTTTCCCCGAAAATAACACCTAGCCAGGCAATTAGCTCTAATGCGTCTTATTTTACTATAATATACTCCGGCGGCCAGTACAAAAGCACAAGGTCTGGATCAATTGAGTCTGGATGACTTCCTCTCCATATAAATCACTGAATCTTGGGAGACCAAGACAAGAGTGCGAGTGATCAGAGTAGCAGCCACAGCAGTGGCTAGCCAGGGAACTCAGCAGCAGCTGTAGCTGTTGAGTGTGGCGTCAAAGACCCCACATACATGAGAGCTTCAAAGAAAAAAGGGAAAATGAGGTATATCTACATGGTATTCTGAGCCAAGGATCACCTTGGGGGCTTCAGAGGAGAGGAACGTCAATGAAGGACGATACGAAGAACAGATGTTCAGTAATTAGAAGTCTGCCCTGCCCTACAGATAGATACGTCATAAAATTATTTCTAGTTGTCACTCTATGCGAAAGGCCCCTAATTTAAAGTCTTTCAGGGAGAGGTAAAAATTTCTTGTAAGCCTGCAGGGTCTTGACTGCCTTCAGTTCAAAATAATTCCCATGCCAAAGTGGCACATTTTGGGAGGCCTATTCTGAATCCCTACAATATTTACTGAGCGCCTGTATGCTCCAGGCAATGGGGACTCAGCCCAGTACCTGAGCTCATGGAGCTCAGAGTCTAACACAGAAAACAGAAATAGAAAGGATACTGTGATTCCACAGATACTATGGAAACACATAACCTAACCTAGTAGTCAGCGAATTTCTCCAAGGGCTGATGAGTGGGTGTTATCTACAGGGAGACAGTACCAAGAAGGGGGTACATCTCTAATTAGGGCTTAGCACTTGAGAATCAATCAGGGGTTCTCCAGTTAAGGTGCTTGTATAGTGACCATTTATATATCGTAAAACAATTGGCAATCAGTAATAAGGAAAGGTTAGATCTCAGAAAACAGAAAAGTGGAATTAGATTGTAGAGTAGAAGCTAAAGGGGTAGGTTTTGTGACTTTGAGCCACTATAAACTAGAGTAGTGTGGCTCTGTGTAGACCAGGTGACAAAATGAGGATAGAGCAAAGGAGAAGGCCACTCTAACACTATTGCAGAATTCTTAGCAATTGCAGCACTGAAAGCTTCCAGAGATAGCACCTTTGCAGACACTGGTATATGCATGAGGTACAGCTAGGGTTGCTAAATGGGAATTCCTGCCTGTTCTCAGGAATTTTTTTCGCTTTCCTGTGTCCGAATCCTGAGAAAAGTTGGTTGGAAAATCAGGAAAATCGGCTCCTTGAACCCAGCTGGTTGGTAGTATCGGCCGTCACTTTGTGGAAACAATTCATCGTGGAGAACAGAAAACAGTTTGTATCTCGGGATTCGGGAATGGGAAAGCGAAAATAATTCCTGAGAACAAGCAGGTATTCCCGCCTGGAAACACTAGCTACAGCAGCACCAGCAGCAAGAAAGCTCGTTCAGTTGGCATTAGGTAGGGCAGACCTCAGCTAAGTAGGGGATAGAAGGGCATGACATTACCCCTGCTCGAGGGGACTAGAGCACATTCATCAGTTTTATGAGTCATACTAGTGCCACTGGTGTGACACCACAGCAGCAAATTTCTCTGCTTTGTGAGTGAGAGAGCTTAAGCAAAAAGAGAAGTCTGCAAGGCTGAGCAGTTGTCCACATTCTTGCCTCAGAGGAAGTAATGCAAGTTACATTGCTTCCTACTCAAAGCTCAAAACAGAGGGGTATTGCTGAGTTTTCCACAGAGGTCACCATGATTGCAGACTAAGTCATTTGTTTAGCCCAGGCCCTCACAGCAAGAGGTGAGTATGGATTATAAGAGTGAGAGAAGTAAAAGGGGTACAATGAGGGTATCCCGGAGTACTGAACATTTTTTAAGTATTTAAAATGCTTCTTTTTTTTTTTTAATTAAAGTTTATTGGGGTGACAATGGTTAGTAAAGATACATAGGTTACAAGTGTACAATTCTGTAATACATCATCTACATATCACATTGTGCGTTCACAACACAGAGTCAGTTCTCCTTCCATCACCATGTATTTATTTCATCCCGTTTACCCTCATCTACCACCCTCTCCCCGCTTACCCTCTAGTAACCAGTTTTACCGTTTTCGTCTCTTTATTTGAAGTGCTTCCTTTTCATTAAATAGCTAATATATCAACGTAGAACAACCCCCCTCAAAAATGCTCATCAGATAATGGGGATGGAGGAAATAAATAAACATCCATATTCAAACTATATAGAACCTCCTAAAAGTTAGCAGTTGAACCACTGCGCTGTACACCTGAAGATGAAGCTGAATAATATTTAATGTCAACTATAATTAAATATATACAGAAGGTGCCAAAAACAAGTATACACATTTTAAGAAAAGAAAACTGTATTAAAATTGTAATACTCAATATATACCTATAACACGAGATGAATACAAGTCATGTTTGACTTCTGCAATTACAAAAGCTTGTCCAAGTAGTTACCATCAGCATCCAGACACTTCTGATTATGGCGAACTACTGATTGAGCAACGCTGACTAAAGTGTCCACTTGTATACATTTTTTGGCACCCCCAGTATATAGTCACGGGATGTAAAATACAGCACTGGGAATAGAGTCAATGGAATTGTAACAGCTATATACGATGTCAGAAGGGTAGTAGATTGGGGAGGGAGTTATCACGGTGATGGGTGTAAATGTCTATTACATTGTTTTGTACACCTGAAACTAATAAAAATTAAAAAATTAAAATAAAATATAAAATTTTAAAAGTTAGCAGTTGAATGAATTTTTTTAAAAACTCAGCCTAGGTTCTTTTGTTTTTGAAGATTAATTTTTTTTAAAAACTAGCTGAACCAGAGTGTAATGGGGTAGGGGGAGTGGTAGAAGACGGTATACGGGGTCAAATATATGGTGATGGAAAGAGAACTGACCCTGGGTGGTGAACACACAATGGGATTTATAGATGATGTATTACAGAATTGTACACCTAAAACCTATGTAACGTTACTAACACTTGTCACCCCAATAAACTTTAATTTAAAAAGAAACTAGCTGAGTTCTAAATGTATAGCTACAGAACAAGTTTAATCCTTTATATCCTAATAAAATTCTGTGGGTCATATGAAATCTATTATATGTTTCTATAAATTAGAGATTCCAAAGGGGAATCATAGGCAAGGTTTTTACCTGTAATTCAATCAGAAAGCCTCAATCTCAAACTTATAAACAATAAATGAATTAGGTAATATATAAATGTAAATTATCTTTGAAGAAAGGACAGCAATAACAAGGCTAGATATTATTTCCCAATGCCTACTTCATGCCAAAATTGTTCTTAATCTGTTACAGGGAGGAAACTGAGACTCAGCTGATACGCGACTGCATCCATTTCCTACCTACCGTAATAAACTACCACAAACTGGGTGTTTTAGAACAAGAGAGATTTACTCTCACAGTTGGAGGCTAGAAGTCTGAATTCAGCAGGGTTACGCTGACTCAGACTGGGGAGAGGCCTCCCTTGACGCTTTCTAGCTCCTGGCAGCAGCTGGCGTTCCTTGGCTCACAGCTGCATCACTCTACCTCTGCCTCTGTTGTTCTGTGGTTCTCGCTACGTCTCTGTCTTTACATCATCTTCCCTCTGTAAATGTCTGTCTCTTCATATAAAAACACCAGTCATACACCTAAAAGACCTCAACTTAACCTGATTACATCTGCAATGACTCTCCAAATAAAGTCACATTCACAGGTACTGGGAGTTAGGATTTCAACACATCTTTTGGAGGGACAAAATTCAATCCATAACGGTGACAGAATCGTATCTGTCTAGCTCCAACGTTGCGGCTGTTCTTTCCATTAGACTGCACTGCTACTTTCCATAATCTTGAGTATATACACATTATACATTAATTTAGAAATATGGAAGTCAGTTTAAAAGACATTTTAAAATACAACTGGCACCAATTGTTAATATGCTGATGTGTTAAACAGTACTACCAAATCTTCATATTTTTAATCTAAAATATAGATGAAAAACAACTTTGCTATAATAGGTAGATGCCATCCAGGACTAACTTAACTTTTAGAGTTTGAAATAGTATTTGATAACACAAATTTTCATACAGTTTTTATATATGGCATTTAATTCATTTCTACAAACAAAATAATAAATTTCAACATGAAGTTTTAGTTTACCCCTTAAAAGTCTTAAGATATCAAGTTATAAAAACTGCCTAGCACAGACCTGATGAAACGACATTGTTTTTTGTATAGTCATAAAACTAATATTCAAATGTTAGTGGCTTGTACCTTTGTCTCTGGTGCTACTTTCTAACAATAACCTCATGCTGCTTCATATCATGTGTCATCCATTACACTACCCTCCCTAAATTGTCGCTGGTCTTATCTCCACCCCATTTTTATATTCCCAGATGTATTCACTTGGTTGCATTTCTTCCTTCCCACTTGAAATTCTTACCATCTCTATCCATTTCAAATCCACGGTGATCTTTTGAAAATTAAGTCATGCATATATGATTTGTTAATCTTTTTTTGGTTATACTTCACTAAAAACTTGACTTAAAAAAAAAAAAATCATAGCCCCTTAACTGGTTTCCTTGTTTCTACTCTTATCCCCAGGTCATATTCTCCATACCTTTGGCACAGTGACTCTTTTAACCATAAATAAGATCATGTCATCTATCTGTATAAAACTTCTCAGTGGCTTTACATTACACTGATTGTAGATGCCAAAAATCCTTATAATGACCATTGTGAGGTGCACCCCGCTACTTTACCATTCTAACTTCATCTTTGACTATCCTCCCCCACTTCCCACTCTGCTCCAGCCACAATGACCGCTTTGTTGTTCCTCAAACATCCTATTAAGCACACTCCTCAGGTTCTTTGCTCTTATTATTTCTTCTATCTGGAACATTCTTCCCTCAGATACCGATATGGCTTACTCCCCCACCTCTTTTAGACCTTTACTCAAAGACCACTTTACTGAGGCTTCCCTGACTACTCTACTTAAAATTATAAGCCATCCTTCAACTGTTCCTATTCCCTTTCCTTCCTTCCTTTTTCTTCATAGCACTTTTCACCATCTAACATACTTCCCATACAGTGTGTTAAGGAGTGAGTTAATGGCAGATGGGAAGGGACATTATCAGTTAGTGTGGATACCCTTCTTTTCAAACAGATTATATGGAAAAAGAGAATACAGAAAAGCACCTAGAGAAAACAAAACAAGAGCTCAGAGTGCTCAGATGTGAATCCCGGCTGTGTGACTAAGCAAATGACTCAATCTCAGATTCAGTGTCCCTTTTAATATTAAAATGGAGAGACTACCCTCATAAGTGTCACTGTATCAGATAACATATGTATGTAAAATTCTTAGCAGAGTAAACAGTCAAATAATACCGGTCATTATTAATATTTTTATTATTAACTAGAATTGAGATAGGACATTTTCAAGAGAAGAAACTCAAACACATTTATACACTGAAGAAGGAAGAAAGGCTGAAGAAAGTACGAGGCAGGTGATGATATTTAATATTCCTTCTATAACTTGTTTTTTAAAAACTTGTCAGCAAAGCCCTGATTTTCTTTTCATATACAAATCAACACATAATGCCTTTTACTATGAAATCAAGTTCAGCTCAATACTATAGTCAATATAAAAATGCAATCATTATTCAATGTCTAAACTACTAGACTCTCACATCTAGATGACTCAGCTCCCATGCAGCCAACATATTACCACCAGATAAATATTCCTATAAATAGCGCCGTGCCATAGACTGTTAACCCCAACCCCAATTTCTGTGCCACCTTTCTTTCACAGTATAAAACTTCCAATTACTAGCTGAAAACCTTGTTATCAGAATAAAGACCACATTTCCCAGCCTCCCTTACAGTTAGCGTGGCCTTGATACACTTAGCGGTAAGGGAGGCTGGGAAATGTGGTCTTTATGTAGTATGTGGCTGCTTCCAAGAACTTTTTTTAAAAGGCCTTTATTCCTTTGTTCTTCATTCCTTCTTCCACATGTTACTTGGAAAAGGATGTGACAATCAGCACTCTAGCCTCCATCCCTGACGGTGAGCACTGGAGCCAATGCCTGAGACAGTGAGGACTCAGTAAACAGAGCCTCCATACTAGCCAGGGACTGCATTTCTAAAAATTTCACATGAGAATGAAAACCTTAACTACTCATTGCTGAACCCAATCCTAACTGATACACATTGTGTCAGTCACGTTACTTCCCCAGTTTAATACATTCATTATCAGATACCCAAGTCTACCCACAACCTGGCACCAGCTGATTTGCCCTTACTCCTATTTTCTCTAAACCCCTTTTGATTTCTTGCCACTACATCTTTGCTCATATTAATCTCCTTTCTTGAAATGCTTCCAATCTCCCCCTTAGAAGTGCTATTTATCTGTACTTCAAGTTCCAGTTCAAAGTCCACTTTCACCACAAAGTTTTCCACGATTATTAAAGACAGATGTGATCTTGTCTTCCTTTAAACTACTAAGGAATTTTCTGCCTGGCCACTCACTCAGCAATGCTTAGTTTCCCTTTTATATGTATGTCTGATCTCCCTGAAAAGATTCCACACTCCTTAAGAAGGGCTCTCTGCTAGAGCAAAAAAATAAAGAGGTCCTGTCCACAAACTTTTTTCTATCATTCACTATGCCCACAACAGCGCTATGCATACAGATACTGCTCAATATTGATTAAAACTCCTGATAAATTTAACTCAATACATGAGTTTTCACCATCAAAAATCACCAAACCCCTCATCAGCTAAAATTTAAGGGTAGCCTGACCTAATGTCCAGATTGTAATAAAATCTGTTGGGTATAAAAACAAAGTTTGTGAACATGGGAATGCAACTATCTCTTCGATATATACTTATTTCCTTTCCTTTGGATATATACCCCGAGGTGGGAGTGCTGGATCATACGGTGGTAGTTCTAATTTTTAATTTTCTGAGGAACCTCCATACTGTTTTCCATAATGGCTGCACCAATTTATATTCCATAAGGATTCCCTTTTCTCTACACCCTCACCAACAGTTTCTATCTCTTGTCTTGGGATAAGAGAGTAGATCTTAAGTGTTCTCACCATACCCAAAAAAAAAAAAGTAACTGCGATGTGATGGACATGTTAATTAGCTTGATTATAGTGATCATTTCACAATGCATATGTAGATCAAACCATCACACTGAACATATTAAATACACACAATTTTTATGTGTCAATTATACCTCAATAAAGGTGGACAACAAAAGTTTATACTAAAGATAATAGTCCATGACTTATTTGTGAAAGAAAGAGGATACCAAGTGGGCGAGGAGCTATAGTTCCCTTATTTTTAAAAATCAATGCTTACTACCTTGTTGAGACCTCACACTCTAACCAACTGAGCCATTCAGCCGTCCCTCTGGAAGCTCAGCGACAGCTCACTGTCTTCAATCTAGTTGTGGAGGGCACAGCTCACTGGCCCATGTGGGAATTGAACCTGCAACCCTGTTGTTCAGAGCTCACGTTCTAGCCAACTGAGCCATCCGGCTGCCCCTGTACCCCTGTAAAATTTTACTATTTAGTATGCCCTTCTATTTCATTTTCATAACAGCTTTATAAGGTTGGCAGGTCAGTCAGTATATTTGTAGATGAGTAAACCTTGCATGGCAGAGGCTATATGACTGAAGTTGATTTTTCTGTACCTAAGCCTACCCGATGTGACTTCACATGTTTAAGAGGCAGAACTGGGATTACAAAGTGATCTTCTGACTCACAGTCCAGTGGTCTTTCCTTTATAACACTGTATTTTAAAATCATCTAACACAACCACACTTCCATAAACTATATCCTTGAAACTGCAGTGATAACTGGGCCTTTTAATTATCTATTCTGTTCATAAAATGATTTATTTCTAAAAAAAAAAAAAAATCAATGCTTACTAAATGTCAAAACCATACCAGGCACAGTGCAGAATACAATAAGTTGGAGACCTGCCCATTAGCTTGAATACAAAACACAAAGAATCAAAGGCAAAACAGAACAAATGTAGACGAATAGGTTAGTTTGAGAGAGATTTCTCAGCTGTGTTTTCCTACCATTGTAATTGTTCCCCTAAATCAAACTGACATTTCTTCTTAGTAACCCTAATAACACATCGTATTCCTAACTTATTCTTAAAAAACGGAATTAATTTGATGCAGTGGGAAAGGAGGAATTTGAAGGGCATGTAATTTTGACACTGTAAGAACTGGACTGGAAAATGTCCATTTTTGAACGTAAATCTGTCTTAAAGGAAATCAATACAAGACAGGTCACTCAACAAAATGCTGAGTAATAAGGTAAATCATTTTAAGTATTAATTCGGTTAAGTTAAAAGTGGCATTTTAAGTACCAACTTTGAACTGATTATTTCACACTAAAGAATTTACCTGGAGTCTTTTCTAGAGGATCCAAAGAAGAAAAAAGGTAACCAAAGTAAAACTCTCAAAAGCAATTTATGTTGCTTGAACTTTATCTGACTGTGAAAAAGAAATGAAGAAGGACACTACTTGAGCCAAGATTAATGGTAAATTTAGCTAAGGTATTTTATACCTATTATATTTGTACAAAGAAGGTAGAACACAAGCCAAATATCCGGGATCATTATACCTAACTGAAAGATTATTGAGGATTAGAATGTATAAATTAAACTGCTGTTTTTGTAACTAATGCTAACTTTGCCAGTATGTTCCTTTGAAACTTGAAGTCAAGGGCAGGAAATACTTTTTGTAAAGGGCCAGAAAGTATTTCAGCCTTTGCAAACCAAGAGGCAAGGCCAAGCATATTATGTAGACTCTTATATAACAAGAGAGAAAACAAATTTGCACAAATTTTTATTGATGAAATTCAAACTATAATAATAATTGTGTACAATTGTCTGGTAACAGGTCTATAATAAGAATGGATTTATTTTGGGGGAACGTCATTTCACATAATTGGAATATCATTTCAAAATCTATGTTCCCTATCATTAAATTAATGTTAAATTGTTCATCTGTAAAACCATTCTCAGTTTCTGGGCCATACAAACAGTCTGGCTGGCCATATTCACTGTGTCATTCCTTGCTCTAAGTACTAAAGTTACTTAAGAAAGGAATTAAAACAATAACATCACAAATCTTTTAATTTCCAAGAGTCAGCTTCTAAGCAACTGCAATTCATTTGAAATTAAAATCTTTAAGGTTAACATAAAGTGCTTAATCTTTAACAGTCTATAAAGCAACTTATTCTTCCTTGACTTTTAGTTATAGGCTAAGTATAAATACTAAATGCAGAAGAGACACTTAATCCTCTTAAATTTTTTTTAGAATCTAAGAATCCAAGTTACACAGGAATAAAAACAAGAAACAAAACTGTATTTTTATCAAAAAGTAGAGAAACAAAAAAAAAATCAGGATTAAATATAAGAAGAGGAGAGTTGGGGTTTTTCTGTCAAACGTGACGGGTACTAACTAGTCCACTAAAATTTAATGAAAATGTATCTTGAACACTTCTGGCAGCATTAATTTGAAGTAAATGTTTAGTTCTTTAATTTACTCTGAATGTTACTCTGAAAAATGTCCTCATCCAATTCTAACCATTAAATTATATAAATTCACACTGATGAATGCCTTTGCAAAACTTAAGAATATCTCACTATATTTTTCAAGTTAGCTCTATTCAATCAATACCTCAGCCTCACCAACAAGGGCCCTAGACTAGAAAAACATTATATTTGTGGTAAAAAGATATGCCTGACTCCTATAATTGCCAAATTAAAGGAAATATGCATTGCTTGCTGCTAATAATAAATGAAGACATTAAACTTTGGTGTTGAATAAGATATTAAATATTTAAAATATTTTCTTATGAATGATGAATTTAACAACTTTAGTTTTCCGATAACTTCATTAGATTATGGAAAATCTAAAAACAAAGTACACAAAATATATAAAACTAATGGGGGTTGGAGGGACTGATGCTGCCAAATATAAGCATTAAAGTTTAAAAAGCCTTTTTTCACAACTTTTTCAGGAGAGTCCAATGTGCTTTACAAGAGTAGTAATTTTTTAGTATAACATTTCTGGGAGAAGGGTAAAGACCCACTGATTTTTATACCTAAAAATCTTAGCACTTTAAGCTATATTACAAAAGTGTTCTGATTTGGCAAGTCTCCTTTGGTCTAGTAATTTGACGTAAAACAGCAATGAAAGTTCTTAAAATTTTCAAAAATGAGGAAATAAGCTAAGGGGTTTGAGCAACTTATAGTATGAAAGTGAATGTTGGTAAGAACTTCTGGTTACGCGTTTACTTTTAATAACCCTCCACATATTTTAAAGTAAACTACAGTAGTGTCTAGCAAAGGGTGGATGGAGAGTAAGCAGAAGGAAGCATGTGTGTTTTGGGAAAGCTCCTTAGATTTTTCTCATAACTCCTACCCAATTCTGAACCAATTCTCTCTGTAACAGCCAAATTAAAAAAAAAAATTTTTATTCTTTTTGCACAACTATGTCAGTGTTGGTACAAAACTCCTAATCATTCTTCATTTTCATTTCCTCTGGTTCCAAATATGCACATTTTTTAAAACCACATTAACGTTGGAAGCCACAGAATTTTAGAGTTAGACAGCATCTTAGAGATCATGTACAGATGATCTTTTGGTTCTTCTAGTAAAAAAAAAAACAAAGCACTCAAAAATATGCCTCAGATCACAACAGAGGTGGGACTTCTACTCTAATGTCTTGACTTAACTTCAGTGTCCTTTGAACCAGAACAAGCTGCAGCAGACTCTTTAGGCCACTTGAAATCAGAAGCATATACATGAGAACTACTTAAGAAATTTCCATTTTACCAACTTCTTAGTGTAAAGAACATTATTTTATTTCAAAACCCAAAAGTTTTAAAGAAAGTAAATATTTATTCTCATAGTACAGTAAATATTAACAGGTGAGTTTTGATACTACCCATCATATAAAATTCCAAATTATTGCTACTTTCACCTCAGTATCTTGAGAAGTTTAAATAAGATGATCAAATTTTTGATGTTAAATTATTTTCTTCTACTTAACTACTACCACTATAGTAAGAATCTAATGTAGTGTGAAAGCTTAAGGTTGAGAATAAAGACATCTGGTTTGGGTTTCTGCCCCAATTTTACAATATTCTTCTAGCTTACTAGTAAATATCAATCTCTCTGGCTCCATTTCTCATCTCCTGATTAGGAATTATCATAACTATTTATTGTACAAACTTAATATCAGGAATCTTAGCTATATTGTTTCTAATTCTCACATCCTAAAAGATAGGCATGGGCCTGCCTTGTGGCTCAGGCGGTTAGAGCTCCATGCTCCTAACTCCCGAGGCTGCCGGTTCAATTCCCACATGGCCCAGTGGGCTCTCAACCACAAGGTTGCCAGTTCAATTCCTCGAGTCCTGCAAGGGATGGTGGGCAACGCCCCCTGCAACTAAAATTGAACGCGGCACCTTGAGCTGAGCTGCCACTGAGCTCCCGGATGGCTCAGTTGGTTGGAGCTCCTCCTCTCAACCACAAGGTTGCAGGTTCCACTCCCCCAAGGGATGGTGGACTGCATCCACTGCAACTAGCAACGGCAACTGGACCTGGAGCTGAGCTGCGCCCTCCACAACTAAGACTGAAAGGACAACAAGTTGACTTGGAAAAAAGCCCTGGAAGTACACATTTTCCCCAATAATGTTCTGTTCCCCTTCCCCAATAAAAAAAAGTCTTTAAAAAATAAAAGATAGGCATTATTTACGTATTTTACAGGTAAGAAATCTGAGACTCAGAGAGATTAAGTTTTCCAAGAAACTGAGCTAGTTAGTGACAAAGCTGGAATTTAAACCTAGCTCTGTGTGACCCCAACCTAGAGCCCATGGTACTTGCAATACATCACTTTACTCATATGTGAGATCCTAGTGTGGCTGGGAGAACAAGAAGTACTACATTTGAAGAACTATTAGGAGATACAAAGGAAAAAGCAAATAAAAATACATGCTGAAAAAACACTGTGACACTTTCTCTAGTTATTACACTGAAAATTAATTTTTAGTAAAAGATTTAAAAACAATGATATTAGTATTATTAACACAGAAGTGAGCACTGTACAATTAAAAATACATATTTTACTTTGAAAGGTAACATTGTAAGTAAAAACTGGAAATAGGTATCTTTACGCCTATACCTGTAGTCAAAATAAAATTACTCTGAAAGCCCCATTAATTCACATGCAGAAACTTAAAAGTACTTAATACGACTAGAGGGAAAAATGATGTAATCTGACAAAACAGAAGAAATCAAGAGACCTTGGTACTAGTTACTGCCCTTTTAAACAGATAAAAATACCCTCAGATATTCAAAAAATGAGATCTTTATCGTGTCTTCTATCAGTAAAATGTTCTGTAAACATGTACAACTCATTCTCTCTGTGTGGTCATTGACTTTTTTTTTTTTTAAAGTTTAAAATCTAGGGGGGAAAAGAAATCGAGGGCGAATGCAGAGCATGGTTATTACTAAACACAGCCTAAAAGCATAACCGGAAATGAAGATTCAAGTTACCTGTTACCTATATCATACCCTACAACTAAAAACATCAATTAACTCAAAATAAAAGGTAACTGTGCAAACTTCGGTCATTTGTCCTAACATGTGACCTGGTAACATAGGACAACTTCTTTAGGTAAAAATCACCAATACTTCTACGGCTCTCGGTCCTTTCCCCAACAATGGCCAAGGTGTTAATCTGCGTCCTAGGATAGTCCCAACACAGATAATGACACTGACCACGTCAATTCTCCCGCTGTAATATCTAGATATAACTTCTTTTTTTTCCATCTCTTTTTCTCTCTCCCCCTCTCCCTCTTAACCTCCGTTGGAGGTAAAAATCTCCAGAGCCACACAAACCGCCTATGAAGGGACGTTCTTTATCTGACCCCCCCTCTGTATTAAACATTCATTTCGTCTCTAATCATGTAAATCGCGAGAGGAAGCTCGGAGAAAACTGCAAATTCAGAAAGCCCGCAGAAAGAAGACACTGAGGAAGAGAGAAGGTGTGAGGGAGGTGAAGCCCGTAGGTCAACCTCCAGAGAGCGGAGGAAGAAGTGGGCAGGCCAGGACCCTGCGCCCCAGCAGCGCCAATTCCCACCCCCGCTCCCTCCCCTCACCTCGATCTCGCGGATGTTGTTTGAGGTGACGAAGATGCCAATGCCAATGGGGATGAAGATGAGGCCGATGATGAAGAAGGTAGGTAGCACCGTGCCAGCCGTAAGGATGGGCTGCCAAGCCGGCAACCTTTGCTGTTTGAAGGCCGTGTTATCCGGCCTCCGGTTCTTAGCGGTGCCCCCAGGAGCACACGCGGGCCCACCATCTACTTCATCCTTCGCGTTGTAGTTCATCGCCATTGCCCCCCCGGCGCGGCTCCGCGACGCGCGCAAGTGGACCGCCCAGGGGACCCGTCTGCTGACCCTAAAAGAAGACGCGCAGGCGTCGCTGCCGCCGCCACCTCCAAAGTAGAGGCGGAAGAGGCGGGACACCCTTCCGCAGACGGCCGCTGACCGGAAGTTGGAATCGGCTGGGGGCGCCAGAGGGAGGGGGAGGAGGGAGGAAACTGAGGGACGCGGGGAGGGACATAAGGGGGAGGGAAAAGGCGGACGCACGAGGATCATCTGCCCTGTGACGACAAAGTGAGGGCCCTCAACCCCCGGAGCGTGAAGCTACGACAGCGCATGCGCAGGCTTTGATGGCGAAAAGGGCGGGGCGCCTGCGCCGCAGTGGCGTCTGCGCTCCACTTGCCTGAAGTTGTGTTTGCTCACACCTGTCTTCCGCTGCGGGTATCCTGGTGACAGCCGATCTAAGTCTCAGGTCTGATCCGCCCGGCCCGGACTACCCTAGTTAGCCCTGGCGCTGCTGACAAAGATGTCTTTCTAGTGGCTTCGGCGCCAGACAGGTTTTTGTTTTACCGCGTAGCCCTCTCTGAAGGGAATCGTCGCATTTAAAAAACCACACCAAAGGTGCTTGAACCTGGTATGATTGTAGTGTTTTCTTGGGTTATAAAACCGCGAGTTTCTCTAATTCAAATAAATCGTCATTCAAGGTACAAATACAGACATTAAGTGAGATGCGTGATGGGTGACCCTTTGGTCCTAAAGTAAAAATAAATACGTGACTTGGTTAACCCTATTATTTTGCCTCTACTTGAGCTATTATCACTTGTCTATGTTCCATTAAAGTCTTCATGTTACTTTTTACCTTTTCTGTGTCGTTTCTTTTTTGTGCAGATATAAGAAGTCTTGTAAGTAGCTGTAGCTCTTTATTTTACAGATTACAATAAAAAAGCTTCACATTGTGGCATTACTATAAAATGCAGACACTTTAAAACTGCCAAGTATTTAATGACCGAAGGAAATATTCCTGATACAAAAAGTAAGTAAATCTTGATACCAAGGTAGTATTGGTATATAGTATCAAGCCTACCTAAGAAGTAAATAGTGGTAATCTCCATTGACCAGATGGAGAATGCTCTTTCTCTACTTCTTTGCACTTTTTCTGCATCTTCCAAAGTTTCTACAATAAGCATATATTTGTAAAAAAAAAATTGTTTTGATTATATACAATCCACATTATCTTGGCATCTTTGAAATCCAGACTAGAGAGTAAGTCACATCATCTGAAAACAAATACCCAGAGTTTATTTTCTTTTAGACTTTGTCTGCAGTCATACCTTTTGGAAGTAATCCAAGAAAAGGGAAACGAGAAGAGTGCTTGGACCTTGTAATTTACAATTAAATGTGTTTTCAAAATGACTACAAGTCTCAAGATGTGAGCCAATCGAATATTAATCTGGTAGATAATTAACTTGCTTGGTTTTGTTCTTATATGACATCCTTAGCTCTCAAATTCTTAGCACTGGTAACATAAGTAGGTCTATATTTTGTTTTGAGCTATGTAAGTTTATTTTCAAATGGAAAATATTCTATGTTAGGAATTATATTTCAAATGGAAAGTTATATCTATGTAAGAATATTTTCAAATGGAAAATATTCATCTATCACCGTTAATGGAGAAGGTATGGGCTTCTTTTATTTTGCTAAATTCTATTGGTTAGTAAAAATGTATATAACAGTATTGGGCATAATGCAAAAGTATAAGGATTGAGGCAAGTTTTATCTCCCCATTTCTGCCTGTATCATCAAACCCACTAAATGTGATAGTTCCTTAAGTGATTTGTATTCCAACATTCTATGTAAGTATGGACAGTTATTTTGCCTTCGGGTTGTTTTGTTTTAAGTGATCTAAGTGATTGTGATATATTTATCTGCCTTTTTCTTTTTGTTCATAGGAAAGAGTAACTCCTTGTTTCTCTTTTCTTTGTAGGAATTCCATTTTGACTGAAACATAGACTTTCCGAACCTAAAGCTTTCTTAGATTCTTATCTAAAACTTATATTTTCAGTTGAGGGCCAAATGGATGAAATGACTTTTCAAAATCTCTTGATGTCCTTCCAGTTCCTTTCCCTCTACTGTACTCTGCCATCACAACATGCTGCTTTACCCAGTAACATTTTTTTCACATCCACATCATTCGCTTGAGGACTCAGAATTTTATGATTTCATTGGTCATACATTGTTTTATGATAGTTCTTAGGTAGTTTTTCATTTAATCTTATGAAGTAGGAATTTTAAAAGGGAAATGTTCAGTATTTCTAGGGTAACAAAAGAGAGTGGTTGTTCTCACAATGGATTTCCACCATATGCATTTTTAAACTGTGGTTGCTAGGAGTGAGGTGTGCTCACGCGTGTGCTGATGACACATTTAGATAACATTTGTATTGTTTAAATGATTCTTCATTCACTGATTCCTGTTTTTTAAAAAATTTGCTTAATTACATTGATTAATGCTGACTACCAGGTCAATATAGTAAGTGTGCAATGAATGCCTGAGCCTAATAGGGTTTCCAAGCGGGAATTCCCGCCCGTTCTCAGGAATTTTTTTCTCCTTCCCATTCGCGAATCCCAAGAAAAGTTGGTCAGGAAATTGGGAAAATCGGCTCCTTGAACCCAGGTGGTTGGTAATATCAGCCGTCACTTTGTGGAAACGATTCATCGTGGAGAACAGAAAACAGTTTATATCTCGGGATTCTGGAATGGGAAAGCGAAAAAAATTCCTGAGAATGGGAGGGAATTTCCACCTGGAAACCCTATTAAATATGAAAGTAAATCCAAAATAATAGGCAGATACAAACCCAACAATCTGAAAAGGTGTAGATAAATAACTTTGGAGGGGAAGTTTCATAACAAATTTTTATTTTTTTAGTTCAGTTGCTGTTTTCAAGCTATTGAACTAGGTAACCAGAAACATGGGGCGGGGGAAATGAATAACTGAGTAACTTAAGGAATTAAGAAGAGGAAACTGAAACTGCTCTTTTTACTGTTTGGCCAAAATGGCACATAGATTTGCTTATTAGACTCCTTTGAGTGAGTATTTGGTGCTACTTTAGCTCTCTAGCTTCTAACCATATTCAAACCATTTCATTTACATGTGTAGTTTAATAATGTTTAGAAAACTGAAGAGAGCTAAGAAATGTGCCATAGTTTTTACCAGCATGAATTTCAGAGAAAATTCTTAGGGACTGGAAATGGTTTGAATTGTTTTCAGTGACTGGGTAATATTTTGCTTGTTTCTTTCTAGATGGGAAAAAAAAATTCTGTCTATTTAGTTGATCGTGGCAGCTTACTTGAGAGACGTTTGAGGGGACTAAATAATATTCATTTTTAATTGAGGCGATATTTAAGAAAAGAGTGACATAGAATTTGTATAATAAATTTAATTTCATGTACTTACTACATCAGAGATTAATTCAAACTGATTTTGAAAAATTACTTCTTTTAAAGTTGACCTTTTCCTGATTTTCATATATACATATTTATTAAACTTATTCACTTAGGCACTTAAGAAAATCCTTTTGTTCTGACACTGAGAGATTGTTAAGCCTGAGGTCATTGGTGTTGTGATGAAAGATTTTGCAAGTTTATGAATGACCACAGTCAGTAATCAGAAATGCAAGTCAAACATGATACTTAAATGATTATTCTCATTAGAGGAAAGAGCAATTACACCAAAATTTCTTAGTAGACAGCCTAAGAAATTTGTTCTCCGGAGGAAATAATGTTTCATTTCTCATAATTCCACCTTTTTCTTTAAATGAGAGAATATATTTTTAATGAGACCTTAGACTTCATTATTTCTACTGTATAGAATCTCTCAGTCGATTATATCCCATGGTATGTATTTTTCCAATTGTGTCATCAATTATAGATAAGGTTTTTCCTTCAAATACGATGTTACCATCTCTTGGTTGACAGCCAACTGACATCTGTTACATGTATAATAGTGCAATTATTTTTAAAAGGGAAGGGACAAAAGGGGGAAGATACTTTCCTTACTCCATGAGAATCGTCAAGAGATACAGGCAAGTAGATCTTTAAAAACGTTAATCCCTTATAAATCATGTTTGGACTATTTTTAGACATATTTTTAACTTACATTTTTCTGTTTTTCCAAGCATTAGATTATTGGAAGTTGGGTGGGGTCAAATTTCATCAATATTTGTTTTTTGAAACACTTGGGTCACTACTACCTATGAAGCTATGAAGTGACTCGTTTATTTCTTTAAAATAACTCCAACATTTTCTTGAAAGATGACATTCACAAAATGGACATAAATGTGAAAGTCAACTTTTATTGAGCCTGAGAAGTGAAACACTTTTGTCAATGGAACTGAATATTTATGACAACAAACACCAAGATCTCATAGGACATCCCTCTTACCAGCACACTGTGAGGGACAGGTTAGGGATTCAGCAAACTATCCCACACATCATTTTTATTGTCACTGAATCTTCTGGGAAGAGTCATCCGCACTCACTGTCTTAGATTCCTAATCCTAATCACTGACCAAGCCACTGATCCCCAACATCAGACTCCACTTCCACCCAAACTGCCTTGCTAGCTAATTCCTACTCACCCTTCAAGATTCAGGTCAGTAGCCAATTTGAGGAATCTTTCTTTGTTTCCTCGGCTAAGCTAAGAACTGCTCCCTGAGCTCAAGGCAATTTACGCATACCTCTATTCTTGCACTTAACATAGTAATGAAAAATATCTGTTTACATCTGTCTTTCCTACTAGGTATAAATTTCTCAAGGTGAGAGACTATTTTTACTGTTTTTTATATATCCAACATCTGACAAAGTGCCTTGGACATAAAAGATATTCAGTAAATCTTGTTGACCCAACCTGACCGAATATCAATGAATTCACACTTTAGTGGGAGAGTCAAGTTGCCAACAAACAATTCAAATATAATGAGATCAGTGCTATATAAGATGTGTGTGCAAGGGATTATAGGAGGTCCAAGAAGTACCACATCTTCATGATGTCAAAAACTTAACTGGGAGGAAGTGGGTCTTAAGGTCGGAGAGATAAGGTCTGGTTCCACACCTAGGAGAGAATAGAATCAAAAAGGGATATAGAGAAAGTTGAACCTTATACTACACTTATTATTAATGATTTGCAAAACTGTATACCATGGCTGATCATGTTCTTTGTCTCAAGCAAGATCTTACCAGTTGCCCTGGAAACAGAGATCTCTGATACCCACCACTTCTAGGAGATACTCAGTTTGTTATCTTATATAGTCTATTTGTCCTACTGCCCATTCGCACCAGTGCTCTGTGGGAACCAGTGCTTGGCCTCTTTGAATTGAAAATGACCCTTCTCTTGTTAGGTAGCATAGACCATCTGGTGTCTGATAAGATGAGGGCCCTTTGTCTTTGCAGAGAGCATATCTTCCCTTAGAATCAGTAATTATTGAGAGTCTTTTCTTGTTTAATCCAGATAGTCTGCATCTTAAACCTTCAATGGGCACAAAGATGTCTGCAAAGGAAGAATAAGCAGCTAGGTTAGTAAGGAAAATCTGGTACAAAATACCCTGGCTGACGTCCTACTCCTGAAGGAGCAGTCCTTTGGGGTTAGGAGTCAATAATTAGTGCCTACTAAACACCCTGCCATTTTGCTTAAACATATGCCTTGTTCTCGAGGAAGAGAAAGACGTGCACTGGGAGCCAAAAAGACCAAAAATGAGAATGTGAATATAGTCATGGGAAACTACTGTGACAATTGGGGGAAAGAAGAGAGGAAAGCTGGAAGAAGACTAGGAAAACGTCTCTCCCTAGAAGGAATTATATTGCCTTTTGCAAACATTTGTCCAGTATCTTGTATTCACTATGAGGAATATGCAAATCGTGCATTTAAGAAGTTTACATTCAAACTGGGGGGAGAGCTTTGTGCACCAAGGCCTGTCAATATGAGGCAGAATGGGACAAATGGACGCCTGAAGAGAAAGAAAACAAATTTTCTCCTTAGAGATGCTTATCGCTGAAAGAAATGCTGGGAAGAATGCAGGGGAAACTAAAGATTATCTTTTAAAAAAAAAAAAATTATCTGGGAACTCCAGGGAACTAGGATCCAACTGTTACCTGTGGAACCATGCAGTCACTGAGGGTGGCCCCAATTAAAGGGAGGCTTCAGTGGTTTACATCTTTCATAGGTTCCTTGGGATTCATTAAATACAAATATCAAAAGTAGATTTTAATGACATTCAAGAAAAAGTTAAAAAGTATAGTGCAAATGTATCCTATTGCCAACAAACATGGCCCCAGGGAAGTTCCTGCAGTCTCTTGACCCAGGGGAAAAGTGTTGCTCATTAAAGGTGATTCTAGCCCAGGGGTCAAGGGGAACAAATCCATTTGAGCAAATCTGGTGGAAAGACGCCAGAGTGGGGCAAATCTGAGATGCCCCACTTCTGAGAAGTTGTGAAGTAAGCAGACAATGACTTCTGGCCAGTGCTTTTAAACTTAGCGCACGGACGGACTCGACTGCTCCTCTAAGAAGAGAGGCCAGCGCTGCCCTGTGTACAAGATCTCTAATATCTGCAACTTCCCTTTAGAAAGCACCTTCATTTTGACATCATCCATGCCTGCTTTTTTGATATGTATATCTTTAAATAATAAACAAGAGAAACCCATTCCTTTGTCCCAAATAAGGCAAAAATAAGTGAGGATTGACTATGGTTATGGACCACCATTTCTGACACAAGGCTGATAAATAAAATAAAAGGGGTCAGACCACAGCCTCAGCATCACTCCCATCCCACTTTGCTGAAACCATTCCCTGGCTGCCTATGTAGAGGCTGGGCTGTGGAATGCTGGCAAAACTACAGGAGTGTTTGCTCTACTGAAAAATCTAGATTGACAGCAGAAACCAGTAGAGTAATATCTGAATGTTGATTGACATTGCCTTTGGTGAGGATAAAGGAGTGAGGGGAACGTTGTAACCAGTTTCCATCTCTTGGTGTCTTGCAGTTTTCATCTTCCTATAGACTCAAACTGTGATGTAACTCAGAGGAAAAGCATTTCTCATTTTGGCTGATCTGCTGTTCCGCTTCTGCTTGTTCATATTACAAAACACTATTTTTGACAAAACATGAAGCGCAGGAGTGAAAACTATTTTAAAGCAAACAATTTTAAGGTGGAATACTCATTTAAAATTATTTTAATTTTATGAATATTATGTTCCAACTCAAAAAAATATTGCACAGTGCTTTTATATCACAATTGTTATTTTTCTCACTGGTGAGATTTGGATGAAGTTGACTTTGGAAATAACACAGAGAATGTCTTAATTTGTTAAATAATTTCAATAACCTGTGATGAACTGAAAGCCGGATATTACATTCATATAAAAGACAAGTACATATTCATAAATTCACTTGGCTGTAGTGAAAAATAAACTCATGTACTTAATAAAACTTAAAGGAGTGAAAAATTGAGAATGCTGTGAAAATAGAATTTAACTCCAAAATTTGTCAATGTACTCTTGTGCTTTTGAAAATCAATGAAATCTGCAAGACTTCTAAGACTATCTGATCACATTTTAAGCCTTTGCTATTGGAGAAGCTAACATCTGATATTTTTAAAACAATCTAGATTAAATAAATACAAATTTGCACTGTTAAAAATAACAGAATCTGTGAATGGTAAGGAAAAATTATCCAAATAACATAAACCAAAAAAACCCACCAGAAAAAAAAAATGTATCATGGCATGGCATCTATAAAGATTTCTACTCAAATGTATGAATCTGCAGCATTTTCCTTTTGTAACAAACATGGTTGTCATCATATAGTTATGGAGTAAATGCTGAAAGATATGGAGTAAATGCTGAAAGAAAACAAAATATTAGTGGTCACTAAACAAAATTAATTCCATAAAACTCTCCCAATTCTTGAATTTATTACAATTTTTTTTTTTATCTTTGCCCTCTAATTAGTGTTTTTAGCAGAGACATAGCACTGGAGGTCCAGAAGGGGATATATCCCTCAGGTGCCAGTTGTTTTTTTCAAACTTCCGTTATGCATTTTTGTTATTTTTAGAACCATTGCTAATCAAATTCATGAACACATCCTACTTTTGCTCTATTTTTTATTCATTTCAAGGAAAATTCAACCATAGCATAAAGACAAAGGACACAAACATAGTACATTGTCTCATGTAACACTCTTGCTCTGCCACTGATTTTTAGAAGCTGTGAGTATTTCAGTAGTGTTGGTGTCTCTGTTAATGCTTAATCTAGATATTCCACCCATGATTTTTTATTTTTTTATGATTGTCCTAAGATACAATTAATTCTTCACATTTTGTGAACATTCCAGACATCTAACATCTGGAATGTTTACCCACTATTTTCATCAAACCCTAATATTTTATGAAATACTTGAAAAAAAATCTCTGTAGAAGATACCCTCAAAAGACACTCCTATCAAAAAGAAAAGGGTAAAATAATGGATTAGTTTAATGTTGTGCCTTAAACTGGAAACACTGATTATGATTATACTTCAAAAAATATAATTATGCCATTCAAAACTGATTCTCGTTCATATTGATGATTGGAGATTTACTTACAATGAAAGATACAGAAATTATTTGAGCCTAGAATGGTGCCAGGTTTGCATGTGGGGGCAGTTTTTTCAATTGGATGTGGATATTGGTATATGACTACTTATGATCTTGTTTATTCATCAGATAAGGATATAACTCTGGTGTTTCTATTTGCTGTTTTTAATCTATTTTGTTTGAAAACAATTTTTAATTAATTTTTACTGATTTTACTCATCTATCACTCTGACTCCATTTGGATTTAAACAGAGGACTTAATCATAGCATGGGCAGAGAAAAGCTCAGTGTCTAGCTAAATGATTCTGATGGCACCATCATCCTCACTCTGCATTGCAAGTACCAAAGTTCATTATAAATTATCTATCAGAGAAATGAAAACTCGGACCAAATATATGTAAATTACTTCTAATATTTTAAATTAAAGTCAAGAAGTTTTTAAAGTCTTATTCTCTAGCCTTTTCACTATTAGTGTAATAAAACTCCCACAAGTTGAACAAAAGTTATTTGCTTCAAATGCTAATCTGTGATATATCAGAATATTTTTGCCATCAGAAGTATAAACACTGGCAAATAGAGAACTTCACTGTGAGTGAAAAAACGTAACACTAAATATAACCCTTCTCTAATTGAAAACATCATTACAGTTCAGAAACGTTTGCAGAAAACAAAATCCATAACAGTTTTTTTAATCTTCAAACATATACACTCTAGTTTTCTTAATCAGTAATCAAAAGCCCTGCAGGTTATGTGATGCGTTCACAATCATTCAAGCTAGGACAAGCCTACTGTAGCATTTCTTTTACTTACAAAAATCAAAACTAATTTTACATAAAATATAATTATTTAATTTATAATACCTACTGAATAAGATTTGCTAATTCCATAAGGTATACCTTAAAACCTTATAAAGTTACATAGAGGAGAAATCCAACATAAAGTTTTCTATTCCAGAGACTCAGTGTGGACTCCCCTCTATGGGCTTATAAACCTGGGTACAACCTGTGGAACTGGAGAAATGGGCCAACAGTACTACTTGTGTGGTTTTTATTATAGTTATCCTCTTGACATTCAGAAACATACTTTCTTTAATCTCAGATGAGATACATGATATAAAATTTCTGCATTCAGAAATCAATGTGTCACATCTGCATTTATCTTTAAAGAACTTATTGAAAACATGTCCACATTAACAAGGTCTTTTAAAAATACTTATATTATTAGGGTTTCAAGTATACTTTAGATGCACATTTTCACATAAACCTAAATTCAACAGCAGCTCTGACATTGAGCTTTGAGCAATGCATGTGCTTCTTACCTTTGAAGAATATATTCTCCAACCTATATGTGGTTCTGAAAATCTGTCCAAGTCCTATCTATCAAAAAAAAAGTTATCTGTCTTGAGATTTCTCTTACCATTTTTAAAAAGGATGCTGATACTATTATCTAGTTCAGTTTTTATTTTCAGGCTTTCATTTAGGTAGATTGTGAGAAATAATCTTGATATCCTGTGGTAAATCCTGTACATATAAGTAAATAATGAAAACAGAAATATAATTGAACTGTAAGTTGAAGCTGTTCCTATAATCCTTACAAGTTAAACTCATACATCTCCTTTTGTTCATTTGTCCCACATGAAATCAATTCACCCAGAGTTCTTGGCACAGAACTAGAAAGAGCAACTTTAGAAACTGGCTTTAAGTATTTACAATTGAACTTTCAATCAGAGCTTTATTTGTTAGTGTTGACCCATGATCAGAACCACCGCATGGTACAAGCAATAATAAAACTTCTTCCAGAATCTCCTGCTTCTGTTCTTTATCTTGAATTTACCCCAGGAAATACAGAGAGTGTTGTACTTTCTTTTCTTCAGAAATAACAAATTGATAAAATAATTAGAGGTTACTGCTTTGAATGCACCAATACCAATGTTTTGAAGAACTGATCATGGAGTCTACAGATACATGTGCCATAGACTATGAAAAAGGAAACACTTTAGGAAAAAAGAAATCATATTACAAAGTGTATTATAAAAATAAGTTACATAGCATGTGCCCATGGACCTGAAAGCTATGCAAAAGGAAATTTCTTTTGACACAAAGATTGAATTGCTCTTGCTACCTATTTTCATATTGTCAGCAACTCCATTTTCAGCTTTTACGTTACATCCTCAAAACAATTCCACTGCAAGTAGGAAACTATTTCCAGTAGTGATCAGTAGCATAGAGGACCTTAGTGATGATGGAGGGCTGCAGAAATACTATCCATTCAACAGGGTTCAGAGGAAGTACACACACCCAGTATGTACTTGGTTTACCATTTCATCTGGAGTTCATACGTAACTGGTGAATGATGATGCTTTCTACAAAGAGAAGAAAGATACAGCATTTTCAATTAAACTGAAACTCAAATCAGTAGTTTATGTGAGGATCAATACCACATAATAGATGTTAAACAACAAAACAAACAAAAACAGGTACATGAGCCCAATAGCTTCTCCTGCAGTTCTCTACTATTCTCGGGTAACCTTTATATTGACATATGTGCTTTACCTCCAAAGTTCTTAAAACTTTTTTTAGAATATTGATTCTTAAAAATCAATATTAGATTGATTTTAGTCAAGGAAACAACTGAACACAAACACACTAATTATAATACTATATAGAAGCCCCATAGTGGGAAACCAGATTATTTCCTAGAAGTACCGTAACTCTCCCAGTCATACTCGTTCTGTTTTGAATAATATTCACATACTTTTAATGGGTGTGAATTTCAGTTTTAATAAGGAAATATTCATTATCTAGTCTTAAGAAGTCAATAGGCACAGATGACCCACTTTTGTCTCTGACTGCTGCTTTTTTGCATCATTCTGTATATGCTTTTAGCTCTAAATTCATTCTTATAAAAGTAAATAAAAAATAGATTGAGGTAGTATTTACACAGCCACATATGGGTGTGTAATATTTATACTTATCAATTAATTTCACTTTTATCTTAATCTTTATGCCTTTATAAACATGTATCACTTTTTTCATTCTGTCAAGGCTTATTTATTGAGGCTCAATCACGTGCCTATTACTGTGCTAGGCATGGAAATACGTCAGTGAGCAAAATGAAACAGTCGTGCCATTGCTGAGATTATAAAGGGCAGAGGAAGGAAATAACTAAGCTTCAAATAGTTTCTCTGTCTGGGAAATGTATTACCTCCCTGTCAACATATGGCAATGTTCGAAGTGTAAAAAATAACATCAAGATTTATCAATAGCGTGAGGAAATTTCCACCTATTATTTTCAATTTAACTTAAAGTACTATTTACACTTTTTTTACTTAGGTAATTAAAATCTAAATAAATATTAATTAAAGCATATTATGCCATAGACCTATAGATTCGTTCTAATTATGTACAGTGAGTGATCAATCCTCTATCAAAAATAAAATGTTTCTTAATTTGGTTTCATTAACTTTACTTTATGCTGACCACTAGGTGGAGATATTTCCATTCCTTCTTTCGACTTTTCAAGTTGAATTTGGGATAAAACAGGTAAGAAAACAAAGTAAAATGAAATATATAAATGTTTTATACATTTAATAATATTTAGCTATGAAGTTTTTGTAAAGCTTTTAAGACATACATACGATTTTTTATCTCTTTTTTTTAATGGGAAAATTGATCTGGCTTCATATTTTTTCAATGCCTAAAAACACAGCAAAACCTTCAGGCAAAAATTAAAAAAAACACGAATTAAAATATTGTGTAGTTAAAAATCATGGTCTAAAATGAAAATGCTATTTCCCACTCAAATCTTTTTTAAAAATTTCTGTAATTTTCAAAAAGTGAAAACACATAGGTCTCAAATTTAGCTAATAGAATTAAAGCAGCTTCTCTGTTTTCTTCCCTTAAGAAAGCATAAATTTAAAAGAGTGAAATCCAGAAATGTCCTTATTGTAGATGTAATTCAAAATGCTTGTGTCTTTGTTTCCTCACAACAAAATAAGAGCACTAGAGATCATCTCTAACGTCCCTTGTGGGGCTAATATTTTGTTTTACTACAATACCTTCTCTCATCTTGAGTGTGCAGACCTCTAAATTCCTAGAGTTACCTTCTCTTAATCCTAGCATTTTGTAATCCCCATAATAATAATAGCTTTTCAGAATTAGCATTTGGTAAAAATATATGTGGAAAAAGGGTCCATACATAGAAGAAACAATGTTTTGGTTGGACCATTACATTTCATTATTATATTTAAATTAGCAAACTGGTAATCCATGCAGCATATACATACTAATGATATTAATCAGATTATGTTATTAAAAAGTATCTCAAAAATACTTGACAATGTCAAATAGAATTTATTCTACTTTAATAATAAATGATGGTGTTTATTTTATAAACTTTATTTAAAGAAATACAATTAAGCTCAAGTTATTTTGTTTTATATATGAAGGCATATTTCATCTTGTTTCTAGAGATTTTGAGAAAATATCTATATGATAGTGGCCCTATTAATTGAAATTTAATAATCATATTTATTAAATCTATGTTTGCTTATTACCTGTTCTCCCCAAATCTACAAACAATACACAAAACTGCGAGAAATAAAAAAACAATGTTTGTTTTAAGCCATTAAATTTTGTGATGACTCATTACACAGCAAAACTGATGCATATGGAATCAGCAAAGAAAAATTATTTAGGGATTAATGCCATTATTTGTATTTTTTTTAAAGGCAGACCTCCCAAGTCTCTTTCTTTTTTTCATCATTTAGTACAATAAAACGTCACAAATTTTATTGAAGTTACAAAGTCAGTGAGCAAATCTTATCCCATCTCCTACTTTGTCTTCACTTCATCTCAGACTAAGACCCAATTATAGGTCAGTTGAGGCCTCTAAAGAGACCTAAGCAAAATTACGTATAATTCTGTAATAATTTTTCTGATATTAGTAACTTGTACAATATATATCAGGCAGATTGAGACCAAATGCCATAGTTAAATACCACCTCTATTAGCAAACTCAAAATAGCAAAGCACTTAAACTTGGGGCCTTCTAATGTGCAGACATTTAATAATATAGTTTCCTTTTTATCTATTTGGAAGAAGCAAAATTACGTCTAAGCCTGAATCAACATATATTCCTGGGGACAATGAATTTTTATAGATTTTTAACATTAAAAATTTACCAAAAGCACTTAATGACATTTTCTTCTATATGTTTCTGTCAAGTGTTATCTTGATGTTTTTTCCTTAAGAAGCTTCAGGTAACCTATTAAATACATTATTTGTTATTATGATATATTACAAAGTGATGTGGCTTATCAATTCATTCTTTTGTTACACTAGCTATTAGATAACTTCCATAGATAGGAAGTTTAACATATTATCTATTCCTAATTACACTTTCACACTTGACTTTGGAACTCACTAACTGTCCACCCTCCTTGGGTGGTATACCAAAACCACTGGCCAGCCAGATGACTTGAGATCCACAAGACAGGATCTGGGGAGAAATTTGCATGAGACTGTCTCCTGAGCGCTAGAGTGGGGCAACCTGGCAACAAATTGGAATTCTGATTCCCCTCAGGAGAGCTCCTTGGCTGTGGAGTAGGAAAGATGTACTGCTTGGAAAGCCAATGCCTTCCTCCCAAGCAATGCATATGTTTATGCTCTGCCAAACTCTCTGCAAGGGAACACTTGAGCTCTGAATTTTAAAAACCTACTCTAGTAAATGAGACCAGATCACTTTAATAGATAGCCTCTACGTTCACACACCAAAGACAAAACATAGCAGAAGTTCAATGTATAGCAGGACTTTGCACCAGCAAAGGAGGACTGCTTCATCCACAAAAAACTGCACACCAAGTTACAGAAAACATTTCCTCTTGGATTTTGCATGAATTTGGCTGACTTGTGGCCTGCTTCCCATGTCCCATGGCTCCCTACTCTCCAGGGACTCTGTCTGGAGAGTACGGCACCAGCTTAGAGCTGTGCTGTTCTTCCTGTCCACCAGCTATGAAAACCCAGCTTTAAATTTGCTGCCCGTAGAGTAATTTATCCACCTGCAAAAATGTTCTACATTCTACATACCTTTTAGATGTCAGAGCGCCTAGATAATGTTTACTTTTAGGGTTCTCATTTTAATAAACTGCTTCAGCATTTAGTCCTGTTATTATCACATTCAGAAGTTAATGAGAGCTCTGATAAAACATCTGTTTTAAATAGGAAGTCCAATAAACTTCCTCTGTTGACTTGGACTTGTATTCCTTCTTTTGGATTTAGTTCAGCTAATTAAAAATACTTCCGCTAATCAGTTCTGTCATTTGTTTCAGGAAACTTTTGAACCAGATGATATAAATTCTCTTGGGATTTCTCAACCACCTAAAAGTTTATTTGCTTCCTTCCAAAACATTTCCCACTCCATCATCAGCCCAAATCATCCCCTTACCTCCCCAGGTTGCAGGAGTTAATAACCACAGTTATGACTAGTCATTTCCTTTTCAGGCAAGCTAATCCTTTCTCTCACATAGATTACTATTTCCCATATAAAAGCAAGTTAGAACTAGTTCTTTCACATATAACATTATATATATATATATATATATATATATATATATATATATATATATATATATATGTATATATATGTGTGTGTGTGTGTGTCTGTATATATATATACACATATATAATATATTTTATGTTATACACACACACACACACACACACACACTATATTTTAAAAAAAGTAAATGGTGGAAAATAGGTAAGTAGTTGAGCCAAGCACGCTCAGGTTCTACTTTTCTGAACACAGATGCTAAATGCCTAGGTTGATCTAAGTCTATGACTGGTCACAAAATAGCATGGAAAATAACATTATGTGTGAAAATTGAGAAGAACATTGTACTTTTTAGTAAGAACAGCAATATTCATCAAAGTATTGTTAGAATCTTGACACATAATTTCTATGTAGATACATCAACATCTCAAAATCCTTTGACATTATTATTTTGGCCTAATGAATGTGGGTGTTTTAGTCTATGTATGAATACATACTTTGCTCATTTGAAGTAGTTTCATATAAAATAATGAATAATGTACTGGGAGAAACTGAAGACCTGGCTTCATCATTAATGAGATGGTTAGACATCTCTAAGCCTTGAGGTTTTTCTTGTTTTGTTTTTGTTTTCATCTTTAATAATAGAGATAATTATCTTCTAAAGTCTGGTTCATCTCTAACCAGCCCTTGACTTTGCAATGCTGTCCATCACACATTAGCACAAACAGAGAGGCCAAAACTACTTTTACCAGAAAAGCAAATAATCATTAGCTCTTAGGAAAAGCACTGTGGCAGAATCCTTTAAGTTGCTTGCTAAACAATAGTGAAACATATCATATTATGACTATAAGAAGGAATGCCAGAATCATAAAAGATTATACACAACTAAATGCTAAACCAAACCAAGTTAGGATGATTTGCCAAAGGTTACACAGCCTTACTCAGATCTCCTGGTTTTCAGTCCTATCTCAGGTATCTAGTCCATTGTTCAGCAATCCACATTTTCTGGATGTTCACCTTGATATATATTCTAAATCTTACATTCTGTTTATTGGTGTAGTTGGGCCCTTTAAAATGAGAGTCTCTGTGACCTATTTTAGAGGGTCCTTCATGAATCCGAAGAGCATGACAAATCACCCCAAGCTTTCTCTTTCCTGAAGTATCATCCATGCTCCTCGGGGGAAGTCAGAGAGGGTGAGGAAAGAGTCACTCATAATTCATTCAAATATGTTTATACTTCACAGAAACCTCTTGGGCCCCCTTAGTTCTCCACACATGTGAGGTCTTCAGAGGTGAAAACTCCTGAGTCCCGGATTCCTGGCTATTTTGCATCCATTACCTGCCATGTTGCCTCTGGAAGGAAATAGAAGTAATTTACACTATCCAGAATGGCAGTATTTGGATTTCCTCTAATTCCACAATCTCTTTATCTCCATGTTCTCACACATGATTTGTCAGCACCCTCCACATAATTCTCACAGGCTTGCATTGCAGACAAAGGGAAGAAAGAACACCTCTTTCTTCCCCAACTTCCAGCCATCCTTCAACTGCTCGTGCCAAGTTTTGTTTTGTTTTGTTTTGTTTTTTATAGCAATGGACAAGCTTATATCCCAGGATAGGTTCTGAAATAATGGTTTGTGTTCCTAGTGGCAGCAATGTTTTTAAAAGAGACTTTGAATAGGGCAGGACACAACCACCAGAAGCAAAAGTAGGAGAAAGGGCAATCCAGGGAGAAGGAACAAGTTGATCAAGTCAAGGAAAGGTGGCCTGGTCTGCTATGCAAATCCTTCTGTGCTCCTGGGGTGGGGGGCCGGGTGGGGGGAGTAGGAGTCCAGATGAGGGAAAGGGAAGGATGCTCAGAAAAGTGGGGAGGTAGGGAGCCAGATCATAGAGAGCCTTGAGTGCCATACCAAGGAGTTGGCATTGTACACTGTAGGTAATGAGGAACCTCTCAAGGGTTTTCAAATAGAAGAGTGGTATGATCAACTTGCACTTTGGAAAACAAAATGGAAAATGAATCAGAGGGTTTTAAGGCTGGACGTTATGAGATCAGTTAGGAGTGTACTAGAGAAATCCAGATGAGAAGAAATTAAAACCTCAACTCAGGCAGTGGTAGAAGAAACAGAGATGTCAGTTCAGCTGCTAGAGGTGTTAGAGGGTTATGAGAATTGTTGAATGCGTCTACTTGACGGGTGAGGGAGAAAGGGGAGCCTAAAATGGCTACCAGGCTTCTAGCTCAAGTGGTTTGGGTACATCAAGACAACCCTGCGAAGGTGGAGAATAATAAAAGAAGAAGCCTTAGAAGAGGGATGGAGAAGGTGCTGAGAATGGCTTTTAGACAAAGTAAGTTGGAGATAGCAGTTTGGTAGTCACCAGCATTTGGGTGATAACTAAAACCATGCGAGTGCATAAAATAACCAGAATGAGCCCGTAGTGTTGAAAAATAGCTTTTGATAGAATGAAGTGATAGAACACTTAAGATGTAGGCATAAAATAAGGAGCCAGCAAGAGAAATAGGCAGAGCAGTCAGAGAAGCCAAAGGAAAGCCAAAGGAAATGAGAAGGTTTGGTCACAGAGGGAGAAAGGCTTAACCTCACTCTACTTTCATTCTTACCAGAGATTGGATTTGAAGTTCATTTTTTGAAAAAAACTGACCTAAGAAGTTCTGGGACTAGGTACAAGAATGGGCAACATAGACTGAATACAGGGGAGTGAAAAGTTGACACGCTGAACTATAAGATTCTCCATCTCACTCCCCCTGATCTATTCCCAAAATACAGATAGCTTGCCTCAGGGAGGTTACTGAAGGATTTTTCTTCTGCAGAATGTACTGGAAGATATACTTCCAGATGATAGATGGATGGATGGATGGATGGATGGATGGATGGATGGATGGACAGATGGATGGCTAGATAGATAGATAAAGACAGACTGTTAAGCAAAAGAAGTAGAGATTACAAAAAAAAAAAAATCCAGGAAACCAAGGATTCAACATAGGCAAAAAGAGAACAGGATAACAACTGTGCAGCAGGCCTAGAAGACAAGTAGTCCAGACTCAGTAGGGAAACATAGGGCTGAACTAAGAAGGCCTCCGAGGGAAAATATGAAGTATTTGGAAAAATTACTGGTAGGTGTTTGGCAGATCTATTGGAGCATATGGAAAAAATAAAGATAGATACATAGAAAACCAAGCAGATAAAAAATTGAAGCAATTATTCTTTAGAAGGGGAAAAGCGGTAATAAGAAGGCAACAAAATCAAAGTATACTACTTTGCTCAGCCAGGAACAATATACACTATAAACATAAATATGTAACCACGCAAATGCTGACAGCTTATTTACACACGCAAAAATATGTGTGATGTAATCATGTTGGAAGGATGGGGAAAAGGAAAGAGGGGACATGTGAAAGGACTAAACCATCAAAACAGTAATGGGAAGACAAAAAATCATATCTAAAATTGATAAATAAAAAGTCAGAGTACAAGTATATTATTTAGAAATATGAAGATAAATACCAGAAGAAACAGTTAAAAGTTAAAAGTTAAAAGTTAGAAATTATTTTCTCCAGGCAGCAAACTTGAGGGAAAAGGGGGGTGAGGTATGGAACAGATGTTTTCGTTGTCTTGTAGCATTGGCTTTTATTTTAACTATGTATACAAATTACTTTAACAAGAATAAAAGGTAGTTGAAGAATAAATGGAAAGGATGGAAGTGGAGGCAGAAAAGTTTGAGTGTTCTGTCAATGGTTTAACTGGGCAGGAAGAAGATGGGGCAGTACCTACAGAGAACGGCACAGTTGAAGGAAGAATTGTACTAAAATGGAAGAGGCCAGAGGATATGTATATCATGTGTGGAGGTAACAGGTGAAAAGAAGTTGAAAGAGCAAAGGACGAGGAGAAAACCAATGAGGAGACCTGGGTGAGGAGGTAGGAGGTAAACACTAAACCTCATTAGGGTTGGGGAAATTTTGGAACCATACATTCCCGTTTACTGGGAAACACTCTCTGTGCTCACCTTGTTACCTCTTCCTCTCTCTCTCTCTGCCTTCCAACCTCCCATATAAATGTGTTCTTTCTATCTGATATCCCTGGGATTTTCCCAATCAGGAAAGTCTCATTCTTTCCCCAGTATTCTGATTCTATGAGAGAATGAGAAATTCAAAACTCTGTACATTTTACATTCTTGGGCATGTCTTCATTTCCCTGAAATTATACTCTTCCCACAGTACACATCAAAGTACACTATTTCTTCACTCTCTTCTTGAAGATATTCAGGTAAGACATCTGGGAACACTGTACCCTCAATGAATATATTAAAATCTCTAGAGAGCCAAATTGTCACCCATTAACTTGTCCTCACTAAAAATCTGATAAAAATGCCAGTAGAAACTGAATGACACTGTTTAAGCAGGTGACCTAGACAGGAGGGTCATTTTCAAGAAATGATAAATATCTATAGGGCCATGCCCCATACAGGATCGTTTCTGGTAACATGTGTGCTACATGGCCACCATCATAGCGTGCTGAAATGGTAGGCACACGAAAATTATTCTCAAATGGGGAAGACAAGGGCGTCCTCTGCAGTTGTGCAGACTGTGCCCTGCACGTCACATCCCCTGCGAGTGCCATGACATCGAAACTGGTGGAAATGGCAACCCCCTTTGCTCCCCAGGGTGGGCTCTGAGCAGCAGCTATACACAGCAGCTCTGGTAAGACCCTTTTTATTTTACTACACAATACTATATTTCAGGACAGGGAAAAGACTGACCTTTTAATCCCATTCACTCTTATAATAGCACATTAAACTGCATCTTAAAAACATTATACTCACAAATGGAAGCTGGAATTGGAGTGGATTTAATCCCCCCACCTCTTATTCCCAGTGGATTTCATTTCTAATACGTACTTTAGAAAAAAGCTATCCAATAAATGTAGAGTTCATTCTAAAATTACAAAGAAAAACTGCCATGGTGGTTGCTCTTCATCATTTCTGTAAAGTGAATATGTGTTGTTCTGCCAAGTTTTCTTAGCAGTTGTACTTTGTAGGTGGCTCTGTTCCAAGACAGATGTATAAACATCCTGTACATGTAGTTAAGCCTTTCGGAGCACTCTCCCTGCGGATGGTATGGATTTCCAGGCAGAGATGACGTAAGCATGGTGTGAGCAGGTAAAAGTAAAAGCAGCAACAGTGACAATGAGATTATGACAGAAGTCACTGAAAAATGGCAGGTGAAATCAAAAGGAATGCACTGTGTCATACTTTTGACACCTTCATTTACTTAAATCCAGTATGCTATGGTACAGTAACACTAAATACCTAAATGCCAGAGATTGTCCTTGTTTTTGAAAGGGAAGGATGTCCACTTTATAAAAGGAGGAAAATTTCCTTAAGAAAAAAAAAATACAAGCCAGTATTAGAAATCACAAGATCTCTCATTTAAACTTGTTCAAAATCATATTTCATAAAGTCTTTATTCTCAGTCTCTCTCTTATTCTACCTTGAATTCCTATTATTATGGCATGTCTACCATGGTTGCTCAACATTTTTTAATATATAGTCTGAGAACTGATGAGCTGTAGGCAACAGAGATCTGATTAAAGCAAATGTGAATACTGTGAGCCATCTACCCCCATCATGTCCAATTGAAGTCCAAGGTCTCAAGGGATAGGAAATCCAGTGTAGAGAGAAATTAGAAGAGTCTCTTTATCATGAAGCATGCTGAGTCATGGGCTAAAAACTAATCCTACACAGTTTTCTTTATATCTACTTTTTCCTAAATCTCAAGAGCAGAGACTATACAAATAATTTTGGAACCCTCATAATTCAGAAGTGGAAAAATAACAACCTGTAATTTTTACAGTTATCCTATTTTTGTAAAGTTCACCAAAACTGACTCAAAAATTTTGACAAAGGTGCTTCCTCCATAAGTCCTCGTGTGCTAAGCTACAGGTTATCAGCCTTGAGCTCATCTGCTGTTATTTGACTACGAAGCAGTGTCCGCTTGAACAATGTTAATCTTCACAAAGACACCTGGCATTCTGCACTCACAGCTGCATGCCGATCAAAACATGCTGAAAATTAATGAAAATGATACAAACACAAGTAAAACTAACAGGAATGATGCTCCACATCACACACGCGCGCGCGCACACGAAATCATGAACCAGTTTTATATTTGCAAGTAAAGTCGACAGTTAACTGAGGAAAATATTTGAATTCAATTAAACTATGCATGATGTCTTTTTTTTTTCTTGGCATTAAGTTATCAGAATTTACTTTCTGCTCTTTCCTATCCATTATAACCTCTGTTGAGCTATCAAGAGACATTTGGCAGCTCTTTTCAAATTGCTCCACAATTTAAATCAATGGCATACTTAAATTGAGCATGAGTCTGACATTAATGGTTCTAAAATTATTGTCTATGAAATCCTGGGAATGTTTTGGAAATGGCCAAAACCTCTGCAATACACACAGACACACACAAATAAGTAAAACTCTGTTTTTAGGATTCCATATTTCATTTCCATTTTATTTCACATTCACATTATTTCCTGAAATCATCTCAGAGGCTTTTGTTTTTGTAAAACTTTAGAGGTCCAAGCCCGATCATAGCTAGGAGATGTTTCTTCCAGTACATAAAGCAAATTCGGGATTTGATAGAAGCAAATGACAGTAGTTAAACTATTTCCTATTTCATAATAGAATTTTTGAAAAATCAATTATTGTGGAACAAGGCCTAGTAAATTTGATTTACAATTAGGAAATATGAGAGCCAGCTTTGGAGAGGATGTGATCCAGCTCTTCTATCTTATTGACAAAGAAACTGGGGTTCAGATGAGTTAACTGATGGGTCCACTTTCTAGAAGCAAAACTGAGACTGGAAGTCGGCTACCTCAAGCCCAGCACCCTCAACCAAGCACACAGCAAACAGTAGTTTTGCTAGTCAGTTCTGTTCCCCCACATCAAAACAAATTCACAAAATAAGAAAGACACATGGCTATTAGTACATTATTTTATAAACAAGATACTTAAAACTTCAATTAGTACAGGTAAAGAATTGGCACGAAAAAACGAAGGTTTGTTTTCACTAGAGCAGTAGCATCTGCACAACATACCCCCTCAGCCACTGCCCTTAGCCCTTCCCCCCTCCAAGAGAGGTAGCGCTGCCGGCTGCAGATTTCTTCAGCTCTATTTTCATAGACTGAGTCTCAGCTCGAGGCTCGAGTTTGGTCAGATTTCCTGCTCCTGGGGCTGCCACTACTGGCTTTCCTGCTTTCATACCTTTTGACATAGGAATGCGGGTGGGTGTAGGCCGCTGGGATGACCCGTCTTGTCCTGACTGTAAGAGAAAAATACAGAAACACAAGGGAAATGGTGGTGAGTTTCCTCCTGGATAAGCCATCAATCTGAGAGTTAGGACTCGTGCCACACAGGAGCAGCCACAGGCGACCCCTCCCCAGATAAAATTACTATTAGAAACTTGAAGTCTTCTTGGTAGCTGCTCCATTCTAATTGCTTCCCTTTCTCCTCTCCTGAAACACCTATTCCAAACTGCCGTCTCTTCTCAAGCCCCTAATCTACCTCCTCCTCTACCCTTACTGAAGATGACCTTACCTCCTATTTCACAGAGAAAATACAAGCCACCTTGCATAAACTCAGGCCATTTTATTGTACCCCAAATTATCTCTACTTTCTTTACATGAAGCCATTCTCCTTCCACATCCTAAGGATGCCAGTCTCTTCTGTTTTTTTTTTTTTTTTTAAAAGATTTTATTGGGGAAGGGGAACAGGACTTTATTGGGGAACAGTGTGTACTTCCAGGCCTTTTTTCCAAGTCAAGTTGTTGTCCTTTCAATCTTACTTCTGTTTTCATTGTCACTGATGACCACACCCTCCTTGAAGTGCTCCGCAAACTCTCTTGCTGGGATTTCTTCCTTGAGTCTCACCCATTCACATCCTGTCTCTGATGACTCCTTTTCAATCTCTTGCTGGCTTCTTGTTCTAGCTTGCTTGCCTTCTAAATATGGGTAATCCCATATTCCATTCTCAGCCCTCTTTTGATTTTTCTCTTTCACCCTGAGAATCACCTCAGTTATCACCCCATGTGTTGATGAGTCGCGGGACCGCAAACCTTCAATGCTCTCCTTAAATACAGATCCTGATTTCCAACTACTTGCAAGACATTTTCAGTGTCCCTCAGGCATCTCAAATATAACATCCCCAAAACTTACTTATCTTCTCCCCCAAACACTAGTCCCCCTATGTTTCTCATCTTATCCATCCTTACAGCCAAGCCAGAAACCTGAGAGCCACCCTCCATACTCAATTTGTCACAAAATCTTTGATTCTGTCTTCAGTATACCTCTGCCCTCATTTCCCTACACCATCTCTAGCCTAGAAAAATGCAACAGTATCCCTGTCCTCAGCCTCTGTCCCCTCCAATGTACCCTTTAAACTGTTTTATAGACATATCTTTCTAAAACGTAAATAATGTAATGTTTTTTAAATCATTACCCTTTTGATGGCGCCCTTTGGATACTCTATGAGGTTAAATGTCAATATCACAATAAGACATGTGTCTCTTTTCAATACCTGGCCCCCATTTTGCCTCTCCAGTTTGTCTCCATGCCCAGCTGCTGCAGCACAGGGAGCCTGCTCGCCCTTCCCCAAATGTGCCAACCTCCTTCACATGGTCATATCTTTGCACACGCTGCTCTCTCTACATACTCCTTCCCCTTTCCTTCTCAAAAATCTCTCATTATCTGGGAAAACCTCCTCCTCTGTGAAGACTTCTCTGGTGGTTCATATGTACATACCTTTACCATGCAACCACTAAGTAGGTTCCAATCCTGAGTCTCCTAGTTAGCTGAGAACTTCTAAAGGTCTTCTTTGCGGTCATCACCTAACCCAGTGCCTAAAGAGTAGCTGACACTCAATAAATGTTGAACGAATAAATGTGCAAAATGAACTAGCCTCATTATTCAATTTCTCAGAGGGGTGTCCCAAACTTTTTGTTGTCCTAGATTTTATGGGATTTGATATATCTGATGTAGGTGGGCCATGATTCAGACCTTAGAAATTTTAACTGTTTTGAAATCCTATTTGTGTATGGGGTTTAATCCGTAGTCAAAACTGTTGACAGAAGGTAAAGCTATGTTGATCTGCCCCTTACAATGGTAATAAGGTGTTCCAGCAAAAAAAGCTACTCTAAATTACAACAACTTATACCTCCTCTGTCTTCTTATAGAAATTGAAGTTCTTGCTCTCTGTTGCCTAAAAAGCAATATTGAACCATTTGAGAAGGGTGCGCAATTCTGAGTGCTATTTGGCTCTCAGAGAGCCGATAATGAAAAGTCTTACTGGCAAAGCGGTTAGTAATTCACACTTTTTGAGTCTATGTTTGAACTCAGAGAATTAAAAGTAAATTATATTGAAGATATGGGAAAATAAGCCATAGGTTCTATACTTACATAATAAGCTTCCTGTCTTTCTTAAGAGATTCCAATATATGCTGCAGAATTTGTTCAGAGTCTAGGAATCATAATTTCTAGTCTATTAGTTTAAATTAATACCTAAATAGTACATGATTCTCTATAATTTCAATTACTAATCTGTCTTCAATAACTGACGACAATCACTGGAAGTGTTTCGAAAAATAGAATTTATTTTTAAGCTCCGGATTTTATACTTGGGACAGCTTTTTTACAGTCATTCATTTAGCCTTCCACCTGGTTACCAAATATTTATCAAGCACTTGCTCTTTGCAAGATACTATTAATAAAAAATAATGTTTAGACATATAAACTACTTTCTTTTTACTTTTAAAACATAAAATCCTTTAATTTCATTTTTGGAAAAATATGGCTATGGCCACACATGATCACATATTGAATATTTTAGGTTATAGAAATATAACCCAGGGGCAGTTTTACTTTTTATTGCATATTGACCATTTCTCCCCACTCTCCATTTTTAAAAGTATTTTAAACATAAAAATCAAATTTTGAACATTATCACTACATGCTGACATTACAAAGAGGCCATCTTTACAAGTATTTTTGGGGTCTCCATAACTTACATGACAAAAATTTTCCCTGAAAATTAGTTCAATTTATTAAAACATTAGGCCACTTTTTGTTTTCATTTCTTGGTGTAACTAATCCTCTAAGAAACTTCTGCTAGTGGGTTCACGTAGAGCAAGAGGCGTGTGCTTTTTGTTTTATTTTGGGTATTGTGTTATTCTCACTACTCACTTCTTCCTCCCTCTGTCAGCCTGCACTTTGGAACATCTACTCACCACTGACTGGGTTCCTCGAGTAGATGAGGTTGTGACTGGTGTTATGGTGATAGTGCTTGTCACTTTGTTCGCACCGGGTCGTGACGAGAGGTGGTTCCTGGGAGAGCGAAGGACAGTGCCCGTGGAAACCTCCTTTTCAGCTGTCACGTTGACAGGTCGGACAGTAATAACTGGACTTGCTCCTTCAGCTGAAGTCCCAGGGGATCGTTTAAACTGAGAACCTAAGTGAATGTGAATTTTATTGTCTTCTGTGGTTATGATATTGGCATTGGAGTTGTATTTCCGTATTGGAGTTGGAACAGTCTGTTTTTCTGGGGTGACTTTCAGGACAGTCCTTCCCATGGGCATTTCCTGGGATTCGGGAGAGACTGCAATCTCAGCCGGGGCTGCTGATGTAGACACTGTCATTATCTGAATGGGGGATGTGGGCCTGTCTGCAAATGTACCTCTGCCACTTTCTGGAGTCTTCTCTCTGGAATAGGTGGTAATTGTGACTGGGGACATGGCTCGTTCTGTACAGAGAGTACTATCTCCACTTTTTGGTTTTTGAGACATAATGTTTGGTGATGGAATAATGGTTATCCTTGGTTTCTGATTCCCTAATGTAGGAATGACCGTGGTACTGGAAAAAAATTCTTCAGATGTTGGGCTTGTTATCTCCAAAGTTGCAGTACTGTTCTCATGGTCTGGTGTCACTCGAATATGCAGGGGCTGACCCTGTTTTGGTGAAAGAACCAGCTCTCCTGGGTGCCCTGGACTGGAATTTGTTCGAGGCCCTTTCTCTTGAGTGATCGAGGGCCCATTTTCCCTTTTTCTCATCCATGGAATCCAAGACTTTCTCATAGTGAGCTCATTTGCTGCTGGAGGATACCTGTCTAGAACAGAGGATCGTTCCATAGGTTTTTTCAATCCTACCTGTCGAAGATTACTCATGATATGATTCTCTTCTTGAAAGGATTTCCGTATAAATACTGCTGGTGTTTCTTCCTCTGCTCCCTCATTACTGACAGCATCAGTTTGTACTCCAGTTGACATCACTGGTATATCTACCATTCTTCTTCCATTCATACTGGGTCTTAGAGCTCGGCTATAGCGCTTAGAAAGCTCCAACTCTTTGGTCAGATTGAGGACCTCCTGTCCCATGTTTTTGTTCTTATTTTCCTCTTCCATAAATCTTTGTTGAAGGACAGAATAATCCACTTGGAGCTGAGAGAGTTGATCTTCTTTGTTCATTAATTCATGAATCTTCTCTTTAAGAGCTTGAACTTCAGCTTTTAAGTCTCGACTTTTAGCTTCTTCCAACCGAAATCTGTGTCTCAACTCAGCTTCCTGGCTCACAGCCTCACCTTTCTCTATGGCTTTATTCTTGGCGATTTGGTGCTTTATCTCCTCTAGTTGTTGAGAGAGAAAGTTAGCCTTATCCTGCTCAGTTCTAAATTTCTGCTCCAGTTGGTCATACTCATCCTCCGTCTTCATCAAATCTCCTTCGACCACCTCCAGTTGCTGGAGACGTTTCTTCAGTCTCTCAATTTCAAGTGTTAGTTCCTTAATCTTGTTATCTTCTGGGCAGGAGAGCTCAGGCCCTTTTCGAGACCTTCCTCTTGTTATTTCTCTTTCCACTTCCTCTATTCCATCAAGTCTCTTCTTTAATAAGTCAACATTGCAACTTAATTCAGACGATTTTTCTTCTTCACTTTTCAATTTGCCTATTAACTCATCTCTCTCTTTTGTCAAATTGTATACTTTTTCCTCCATTTCAGATTTCAGCTTTAAAAGCTTCTTACTTTCTTCGATTAGCTTTTCAGTTACATCCATAACTTTTCCTTGTTCCACCTTAAAATTTTTATTAAGTCCATCCACTTTTCTCTCTTCTTGCTTTATTTTTTCCATCATATTTTTCCTTTCATCAACCAGCATCACAGTAAATGACTTCAACTTTGTAAGATCATCTTTTAGGCTTAATTCAGCCTTTTCCAGTCTACTTTCAGAACATTCCAGTTCTTTAACTCGACTCTTGACCACCTCCAATTCATTTAGCAGATCTTTAGTTAAGTTCTTCTCTCTCTCCAGATTTAAATGTAGCTGGGTGCATTCAGATTTACTTTTGCTAAATGCCTCTTCCAATTTCTCCAGCTCTGACATTCTCTTCTGTAACTTCTCAACTTCAAGTCTGAGCTCCCTGCTATGATGTTCTTCCTCTTGCAACTTCTTCCTCAATTCCCTGCACTGGGATTCTGTTTTCGTGATCTCCTCATCTTTACCCTCCATTTCAAGCACTCGCTTCCGGAGATTTTCGACTTCTGCCATAAGGCTGGAGTTGCCACATTCCCCTTTGGCAATTTTGTCTCTTAATTCCTGAAGTTCTTCCTCTGCCTTTTGGAGATTTTTGTTGGTCTCCTCTAGCTCCTCAATTCTCTGAGTTAAGCCCACCAGCTTGAGTCGAAGTTGCCTGTTGTGAGATTCTTGATTAGCCAACTTAGCGTTCATCTCTTCATGCTCTTGGGAAAACCTCGAAGCTTTGTGTTCAAAATCCACTTCTAACTTGAGCAATTTCTGCCTGTCTTCTTTGGATTTGGCAGTAATGGATTTGAGCTTTTCTTCTTCTTCCCTCAGTTTCTGAGTAAGATCCTGTACTTTCTGGCTTTGCAGGCCAAGTTGCTCAATATGCATTTGTCTTTCATCCACCAGCATGAGTGCAAAGGACTTGAGTTTTACAAGCTCGTCTCTTAATTTATTGAGCCGCTTAGCATTTTCCTTTTCTTTGCGGGCTTGGTAAGCCTTTTCTTGTTCAAGGAGCTTTTTCAACCTATAAAACCAAATACATTAAAGTATTACATCTTGTTGTCATATTACATATTATACTATATATATTCTATTTATATGCAATATATTTATTATAATACATATTAAAACATTAATCAGCAAGTAGGTTTGTCTTAGATATTAAATCAAAATAAAATCCCATTACAATAAATCCCTTATCAATTGCTGCAATATCAAGGTTGAACAAATAGTCATTAATGAAACTAATCAGAAGTCAGGATGTTGGTCACCCTTAGAGAGGGGTAGTGGCAAGAAGGGGACATGAAGAGCGCTTTTAAGGTACCAGTTTCATGATTTATGTGCAGGTTACACAGGATTGTTCAGCTTATAAAATTTCAGTAAGCTGAACACTTATGATAGTTCCTTTCTGCACATATATTATATTTCAATAACATGGCCATTGAATAAAACTTAGGTTGTACAAAAATAATGACTATTTATATAGTGCTTTCTGTATTCTAGGCACTAGAAGTATCTTATCCTCATGGCAATCCTATGCAAGTGTCATCCCCATGAGGAAAATGAGACACAGAACCTGCCACAGGTCTCACAGTCAGCAAGTGGCAGTGCTTGGATTCAAACTCAGGCCATCGGGCTAGAGAATCCTCGTCTTCACCTCTGCCTCATATGACTTCAAAAGAGAAATTGACTTTAAATGAAAGAGAAGGCCCAGAAAAGAAGAACCTTTGGAGTTTTTATTTTGTATGCAGCTATCACTGGGAACAAGGTGAGATGAGCTTTGTGATAGAAAGCTGATCTACATAAACTGATTTTAGTTAACACCAGAACTGGCACAGGATTTTCTCTCAGTTTTCTGATTTAAACATTTTTTTATTTTTTTTTAACTAAAGAGCTAGGTTAGGGAGGAAATCTGAATTACTATTAATACAAAAAAGTTGCAGCCACAGGAATTACTATGTTTCACATGTATGAAATGCATTTTCTCTATTATGTTTATGTAGAACTATAAGTAAGCCAGAGTAACTATTTACTAGCCTTGTGTTGGTCAGCTAATTTGCACCAATTCTTAATAGTTATTTTCAATTACACATAAAAACAAAGTTAAAATAATAACCATATTCAGCATATAAGTGTAAAAATGTGTTTATAAGAGAAGCAAGTTATAAACAACCACTAACATGTATTGGTTTAATAATCACAGCTAAGACCTGAATGTACTTAATGTACATTAAAAATGTTCTTAAGCATATATTTTTTATTTCAATATATTTTGTAGCTTATTTATTCTGAATGATTTATGTCACATTTATGACTAGATCAGCTGTGAGTCAAGTAAATAGAAGTTAATAGTCTCACACTGCATTGTGTAAGAAATGACTGGACATATACATAAAAGCTCTTCATAATCAAATCCAGTGTCAGATAATTACTATAAAAATGGCTCTGATGATGTCATTAAGATTTCTTTTACGGAATTAATTTTATAAAATATATCCTTGTATCTAACCATCTATTAACTAAATGCGTAACTTCCAAAACCCATTGTGATTTTATTCCTAAAATGGTAGAAAAAGATTGTTTTCAAATTCTATAGACTTACATGAGCAATACTCTAATAGCTTCACTAAATGTGGTTCTCACATATGTAAAAGGGGAATTGTTGATCATGTTCTCTTTTTATTTGGAGTCAAACAACTGAAATAATGTCACAGAACTATAGAATAGGAAAGACTTGAGGGGATTTTTCAAATTCTTTGAACTTAATTAGATTGTCGGAGACAAATTCACTGAAAACACCAATGCTTTCAACTCTAAGCTTAAAGGTGAAAACTTCTCAAGATACTTGTTTAAATATCCTGTGCCTCTCTGCTATTAGAGGCAGTGGATGGGAGTGGCTGAAACATAGGCTTTGAAGTCAGACATGGAGGAACCTGTATTCTGGTTCTGCCGTTTTCTAACTGTGTAACCTCTGGCCAGTCACTGAAACTCTGACCTCAGTTTTCTCAGCTGTAAGGGAAGGAATGAGGCATATGCATTAATAGTCTGTCATAGGACGGCTCTGAAGACTGAACTAGCAGAAGTGACTGATACATAGACTGAATACATGGATGTGACAAAATGCAAAAACAAATATAAGAACTAAAGTACGCTATTCTCTCCACCTGAAAAGTCTGTCTAATGCTTTTTTTGTGTTTAATCCGTAAGTCTTTTAAACTCATTATCATATCTTTGATAGTAAAACCTGGGATCCTGATGTTTCAGCCAGAGAAAATTAAAAGGCTTTCTGATCAGTAGGAAATCCTGTGAGCTAGAGCATGACCGTAAAAGGAATTTGGCTTCTAGAAAACCACATTTTTCAAGTCTTAGCTGTGATTATTTCTCTTTTACTAGCTCCATTAAGCTCTCTCTGTTTTCTATTCTATCACATCTTAAACCATCCCATCTCTTAGTTACAGCAAAACATGGCCCATTCTCTGCATTCTCCCCAAATCCAGTTTCTCAGTTGGTATAGCTGAGGGTTAAATCTAGGACTATGGTAAATTTGGGTGGCTCAGTGGGGACAGCTTGCCAATAGTGTTCTGAGTAAATAGATCTGTATTCCAATTTCTACAGGCAGGGCATTGAGGATGGGAAGGATGAGATGAATTGTGAAGACTTTGTAAAAGGTAACTTGGCCTGGGTTTTGTGACTGCTCACTCACTGGGAGGAAGAGAAAGAGAGACAGAAAAAAAATTCTTTCAATGCTTTGGGTCTGAATTATTGAAAGTAATTATACCTCTAACAGGAATATGAAAAATAGGCTAGAAAGAGTATTGGTAGAAAATTGAGGCAACAGCAAGACAGTCAAGTTGAAAAGTATACCAGGCAATCATTAATAATACTGTATTGTACATTTAAATTTTTGTTAAGAGGATAAGTCTCATGTTAAGTGTTCTTACCATGATAAAATTAAAAAAAAACATTTTTTAAAAGTATATCAAGCAGTTAGAAATGTAGTGCTTTGGAGATAAATCTTATAAATTTTACAGCCCATATACATCTTAACCCATTATCCTAATGCCTCTCCACTGTTGTTACTCTAGTGCAAGCCCTTCTCTTTGGCTGATAATTCTGCAACAGCCTCCTGAATGCTCGCCTCACAATGTCAGCATTGCTGCTTGTTAGTTGTATGACCTTGGACAAGTTATGTAATCTATCTATATACTTCAATTTCCTCATTGATAAATTGGGCATCAAAATAGTACTTGATTCATAGGGTCTGTGTGAAGTGCATATCAATTAATATACAGAAAGCACTTACAACAGAGCCAGACCATAGTAAATGTAGTTTTAGCTATCTTTTATTATTATTATTATTATTATTATTATTATTTCACCCAAATGCACATATGATCATGCCACTCCTTGGCTTTCCATGTCTTCCTATCGCTCTAAGAATAGAGGTATGAAATTCATAACATAGCCCAGCATGATTTAATTCTTTAACACCTTGGCAGGTTCATCTCAAGTCAATCTCTTCCTTATTATCAAAGCTGCTAACATTCCATACATATGCTGAGCCTTCTCTCAGTATTTTTTTCCTGCTCCTTTCACTCTGAACATACCTGGTTGATTTTTTAACCTTCAAGTCTCATTTAAATGTCTCTTCCTCCAGGAAGCCTTCCCTAACCTACCTGATTAAGTGAGATCTTTTTATAGATTCTCATAATATCCTACAGCCTTCCTTTATAACATTTATCAACTTATAATTTTTTAATGTCTGCCTACCTCTGTTAATGCAAGTTCCATGAGGGTACCTGCTATGGGTCTGTCTTGTTTACCCCCATCACAATGCCTGACACATAAGAGATGCTCAAGAAATATGGACTGAATGGATTAATAAAAGAAAGAATAAATAAACAAGCTTGAGTTAGAAATACAGCTCAAGTCACCTATACAGAGACGTGAGAACTGAAGTCCCTTACAATGCTGAGCTGAGTCTAAATTTTTGTTGAACGTATATTATGATTGTCACTAGGCCAGTAATTTGATATTAATAGTGGCTATTAGATGACGAATGTCTCTGATGTAGTAAGCAATGGCCTTTCTTTAAAAAATGTAGTTATTCTAGTCATCAGTCTCCTAGAGAAGAGTTGTAGCTCTGAAGTGGGAAACCTCAAATGAGAGAGGGAGTCCTCTCTATGTGGACTGGGAAGGTATCCCTTACTTTCTGTTTTTAGTACTGCACGATGAACAACCTCTACATAACCTATAAAATGCTTATGTGAATATTAGAACCCTAAACAACATTTTATAGACCAAGCTGAATTAAGGCTTTCTGTGTCTCTCTCTTAAGTTCTAGTGTTCTTTTTGCATGTGTCCTTTGTTTGTTTTAGTTCTTAAAAAAAAACAAAAGAAAAGTTCTAACCTCTGCTACAGAAAAACAAGAGAAAGGACTTTATCCACAGTTGGACAAGAACTCTAATGTAGCACACATCTGGGGTCTAGTGGGAGGAAATAGTGAGACTAAAGTGAGAGAAATCGCAAGAGGAAGGAAAGTCACAGGAGAACTTGGGGCTGTTTTGTCAGCCATCCTTCCCTATGTAGAAACTCTTACGGTGCTAAAAGCTTGGTAATTCTTGAGTTTTTATTTGAATAAGGGAAGTGATATTCCCTCATACACGGAAATAAATGTGATCTCCAAAAGAGAAACTACGGAGAACGAGAAAAAGGAAAGGATGGAGAAAACAATTTTTTGGAAAGGCCCTAAAATAAGGGGTAAAAAGAATGAAGAGGAGATACTGAAGGCCTGACAAGACATATAAGAGCAGAGGTACAAGGAGAGAACTCACAGAGCGACACAGGAGCTCCAAAGAAAGAGGGTGCTGGTCTCTCCTTATTTACCTCCCCAATCAACTTAGCATTCTACTTCAGGCAGCTTTTTAATTCCGTTTCTGAAAATCCTCATTAATATTAAACAAGCATTCAGAAGCATTATCATGTAACTATTCAGAAAACATAATGACTATGGCATATTATTTCTCTTTTTCAAATAATTTCCTAACAGTTACATTTTTATTTTGCGCTGTAAGCAATTAATTTGCATTACTGGGCCCCATTTCCATGTAATTATGCTATTTAAGGAGTGAAATAAGAGGGTTTTGATGTTGCATGTGCCAATTGGTCTTACCACCTCCTCTTCACTCTCCTATCTGCCCATATCACCATTCTTCAACCATGGCCTGATTCTAAGCATATTAGCATAACAAGGAAACAGACCAGAAGACCAAAAGTAAGAAGATAAATTAGTACCATGATTCTCATCAGCAGTTACAGGCAGAGCCCTAAGTATCCTGAAATCAAATTTATTCTTGGCAAGTTGTTCATTTTCTGCCAACATTTTATCTTATTTAAAGGCCAAAAGGAAGACAAGTAAATGGTATAATAGATTTTTCAGTTTGTCATTTATAAACTGGTTAAGAAACAAATTATTTTCAACTGAAAGACTTTAAAAGTGTAGGCCCAAATGTTCTGATTGTTTATGGCATATACATATGTCAAGATTCATTAAATTGTAAAATTAAAATTGGTGAATTTTATCATATTTAAATTTCTCAATAAAAAATATAATGAGAAAAATAATATTAAAAGTCCTAGAAAGTATCCTAAGATGTCAGATAAAGGGGGAAAATTATAAACAAATATTATAAAAGAATGATTTAAGATATTATAGAAAACATAAAATAGATTATTAATCTTATGGCAGAAAGAAGCAAAAGCAGAAGTTGGAAAGATAAAGAGAAGAACGCTAACATTTTCAGGTAGGATTGGAGAGGCTGACAAGAAAACACGTTCTGGGGAAATAATGTTTCAGGTACTAGAAAACCACTAGTCCTAATATTATTTCCGGAGGTTTTTAAAAGTCCACCCCAAACTCCAATTTTTGCTAATGCTTAATTTTAAAAAGTAAATAAATGATAGAAATAGAGGTCTTTGAAAATAAAACATCGTATTTGCCAGCTACTTATTCCATCCTAGGCAACGTAAGTACTTTATTATTTCATTTCATTTTCATAACAACCCTTTGAGCAAGACATTACTATGCCATTTTATAAATAGGGAAGTTATTTGACTTAAGCAAGGGAACAGGACTAAGAAGGGGAAAGTTGAGATTTTGGACCAGATCTGTTTGACCACAATCAATGTGCTTTTAACAACAATGCTATTCCTCAAATAGATGTTGCTTTAATGGTAAAAATTTGCAAGACTTTGCATTTATTTAGGTTTACTTCATCTTGCTTGATTCAGTCTATCCTGGAACTCTGTCTTGTCACCCAATATACATCAGCTTATGTCAAGCATTGTGTCAATGGCAAAATGACCCCTATCATTAAAAAAAAGACAGGTCAGTGCACAGAGCCCTTCAAACACTCTCAAGATAGCCCTCCTGCTGACATCAATCCATTCAGTAGCAAGGACGTTGTCATTCAATTAGCTAGGAACCCACTGGGCTGTATTCCTCATCTCTTCTGCACTCCCAGTCCTCGCCTAAGAACCTGTCCCAACCACACCTTCCTCATGTCAGTCAACTACAACCAAATTCTTCTAGATGGTTCTGCCCAAAATCTAGAGTCCTCTCTTTCTCTCACATCCCCACATTCAATTCTTCAGCAAATCTTGTCAACTCTGTCTTCAAAATATATCCCAAATGTAATTACTTCTCACCTCCTCCACTGCTATCACACCAGGCCAAACTACCATCATCTCTCATCTGGATTATTGCAATAGCCACCGAATCTGACTTCAGCTTCCTCTCTTGCTCACCCTCAGTCTATTTATTCTCTGCCCGAAGCCAGTAATCCTTAACAAAGGGTAAATCAGATTATGTCATCCTGTGCTCCAAGCCTTCACTAGCTTCCCATTTGAATCTCGGTGAAGCCAAATCATCACAATGTCCGCAGAGGCCCTACATTGTCACCTTCCCCTTACCTCTCTGACTTCATCTCTGAAAACCCTTACTCTCACTCTTCAGATATTCTAAGAGATCAAGCCCTCATTTCCTTCTAATCTTGGCACAAACGTCACTTTCTCATGAAGGGTTTCTTTGCCCTCCCTATTTTATCTTGTGCACTTCATGGTAAAACTTCCTATTTCCTTCTCCTTAGTACTTACTACCATCAAATACACTATACATTTTATTTATTCTTTTTTTAATTGACCGTCTTTCTTCTCTAAAATGGAACCACCATAAAAGGAGGAATTTTGTGTATTTTGTTCCCTGCTGTGGCTCTAGCACCCAAACCATAGTCCATGGTGAGCTATTTACATATTTGTTGAAGACTATCACAAAAGGCCTTCTCAACAGTCTTGTTGAGATTCAAATGAACTTAAATAAATTCTTTTATCCTTTGTGCCTCTGCTTTCTCATCTACAAAATGGAGGAAATGAAAGTACCCTCAAGGGGCTGTTGTGAAGACTAAATGAAATGACACACATAAAGAGATAAAGATATGCAGAGGATGCATATAGGAAAGACAACTAAGTTATACCAGGGAAAGGGAGTGAGAGAGGCTTCCGGGAGGAGGTGACTCTTAACCTGAGTCTTAGCAATCAGTCATAGCTGGGTAAGTGGAAGAAGGCAAGGAAAGGGCACTCTAGATGCGGGAGTAGCAAACTGTTTTCTGTGGGCCAAATCTAGATTAAGGCCAGTATTTGTACAGCCCTCTAGGTAAGAATGATTCTTAACATTTTTAAAGGGTTGTAAAACATAACAAAGACGAATATTTGGCAGACATTGTATGTGGCCTGCAAAGCCTAAAATAAGAGCCTAATGGAAACAGCACAGAAAAGCACAGAACTGGGAAATAGGAGACATTTTCAAGGCACAGCAGGCAGCTCAACTGAAATGAAGGGTACCTATAGGGACAGAGGTGGGGAAATGAGGCTAGAAAGGAAGGACAAGCTTAACAAAGCACCCCGTGGGCTAAGAGGATGAATCTGAGCTTTGAATTCAGAATATGAGGAAATTCAACAGATGTACTGAGGATGGAAGAGTGTATCCAGGAAGCCACACATTAGCTAGGAAGCTACAAAAGCAGGAAGTGAGAAATGTAATGGAGTCTGAACTAAAATCATGTCATTGAGAAAGGAGAAGGGGGCATGGGGTGGGGGTGGGGGACATGGTGATTTTTATGAGACAGAAGTCATAGGGTTTGGTGACAGACTGACTAAGGATGGAGGGAGAGAAATTTGGACAGAACCTCCAGCTTCTGGCCAGGGTTACTAGTTTGATGTCAGTGCTTATCACGTGTAGGGTAATATAACAGAAACACACTTGGAAGGGGAGATAATGAGGTTTCCAAAAGGCACATTGACTGGAGGTTCCTGAGAACCTACAAGTAAAATTCCTATTGGTCAGCCTGGCGTTCAGGAGATACCTAGTGGGAGTCTCCGGGAACCAATGCAATCTAAAGCCATAGAGAGGAGGAGATAAGTAGGAAGTATGTAGACATAAGAGACAAAAAGGAGTAAGAGCAGAAAAAAAGATATGAGATGAGAAAACACAAAGAACTTAATGAGAGAAACTGAGCAAGGACAGCCTGGGAAACAAGAGGGAATCCAGCAACGGTGCGTTCCCAGATGCCAAGAGGGCAGAGAGAAGCATAAAAAAAATTCAACAGATGTACTGAGGATGGAAGAGTGTATCCAGGAAGCCACACATTAGAGAGGGCAGAAAAAAGCCATGTCCATGACGCCAAACACTCTGGAGAGATCAAGTGAGAGAACAGAAAAATGTTTTTAAATTCAAATTTTAAAAACTTTTTCCACTGAACATATCAGTATGGATATCATCAGTACTTCATATGAGCAGTTTTAGTGGAGTTGGGGAACAAAATACAGATTAGAGTTTAGCTGACAGAAAAAAAAAAAACAAGAGAAAAATAATGGAGACAAATATCTGAGACTAATTATTTGAGATCTTAATTGTGAAAGGGAGGAGAAACAGGGAAGTGGGCACAGTAAATAGATAGGGCAGGATCAACATTTTAATCTTTTATATATTTTTGAGATTATGTATTAATACATCGCCAGTCCAAACTTCGTGTGTGTGTGTCTGTGAGATTAGCATGTTCCCACTTAACTTTAAAGCTCTTTGTTTTTCTTTATAGAAATAGTACAGTTAATCAATAATTATAGAATATCATTATTAATAAATAAATACTGAATACACAAGTTTGCAGTCCCCAATGAAATAGTACATATAGGCAATATCTCCCCAAAGAGAAACAGCCAGACATTGTATACATAGGTATACCACCCAGGAAATACTCTTACCAAAAAAACTGAACATGAATCAGATCAAGCTCCTATAACTAATTACTGGTTTACAAGAAAGACAGGGGCAAGAAAAATGCTAAATGACATTGTGATGATGCAATCAAAAAATTCAAAATGTAGGGGATGACACAGGATAAAAAAAAAACCTATTTCTTCAATAAATAAACTGTAAGAAGAAAAAAGAGTGGGGGAGGGGAATTATAGAGTAAAAGAAATCTAGAAGACATATGAACCAACTGTAATCTATTTGGATTCTTATCCAAATAACTTTTTAAATGAGACAATTGGACAAATAATATTATTAAATTTTAGGTATGATAAAAGATCTTGGTAGTATTTTTAAAAATAAACCTTACCTTTTAGAAATACATATTGAAATACTTATGAATAAAATGATATGTATGGAATTTATATCAAAATAATCCAGGGGAATGGGGAATGCATTGATTGATTGTTGAAGCTAAGTGATGGGTATATGAGGGTTCATTATACTATTCTCTTTATTTTTATAAATGTTTTGAAATTTTCCATAATAATGTTTTGTAACTCCCTTTTGTAATCTTCAGCTTCCTTTCCCCACCCCCACCCCCACGTCTCAGCAGCTTTGCTGTCGGGTCATATTTTGACTTTCCATATTTGACACAGTGCCATGTGTCTCTCATATTTGTCTGTGATTGTGGGTGGTTCTTTCGCTCCTTTCTATGTTTATAAAATTAAGCTTGTTAGAGACTTACTTTTTCCTCCTCTTTGGGATCCATTTGATGCTTTGTCAAACTTATGCTAGAAAAAGCGTCCTCACTTTGTTCTGTTTCACAGAAATTTATCTTTCCTTTCAAAGTATAAGGACAAAAAGGGGGGGGGGGGGAAGTGAGGGTTTCTTTAACCTTATCCTGGTTACCACTCTTGAGATAACACTCCCGTGGGAAAGCTGTCACTCTGTGCTCCTAAAGGCTCAGGGCCACACCTAACTCTCTCCATTCTCATTTCTCTTCCTTGGAAAGTAAACCATGCAAGAGTCACAAGTTCTTTTCCCCAACTTTCTTGAGACTCCCACTTCAATAATTTCTCCGAATTTATCAGCATTAGCCCCAGAGCAGCAAATTTCTCTTTGCTTCCTTTAGATGTTGTCAGTTGTCACCATCTTAGTCCACGAGGCCTCATGTTAAAACACTAATGTCATCTTAAAAGTCACCTAGGTTTGTGTCTCAGCCAGATCATGCTAATTTCTCTTCTCACTATTTCTGTTCCCTTTCATTATATTCTTCCCTAACTCTCCCCGCATGTATGCCTCTCTGTCTTTCAAGAGAAAAGGCAGGTGAAAACTAGCAAGGGCATGATAGTAATTAAAGATGAATGAACCTCAAAAGAGTCAAGCTTGCATGCAGTTAAAAGTATTTAATCACAATGCATTTTTTCCCAACTAGAGCATAGCACAGAGTTAAGCAGCTTGGTAACATGATAGGACATGGTTTTAACAAATGTCTCAGGAAGTGTTACTTTTTCATAAATCACCTCAGTTCCTCAAGAAGTGACTATTATAGTAATTACCCAGAATTAACCTCATGTCCTCGATATACTACGCTGGGCTGGGAATAGTGCGCAGTGGGCAAGGCTGGGTCGTGCTGCTGCAGGGTCAGATCCCGTCCTCATTTGAAATTTTGACATTTTGTTCATTACGGGTTTTCTGCATTAACTTTTATTTTTTGAAAAATGCATTAAATTATTGTGTATCTTGAGTACTGAGTTGTTGGCATCCCCTTCAATGTTGTGCCCAAGGTGAAACCCTCATTGGCCTCATCCTAGTCCAGCCCTGAGCACTGAATGCTGGATAGTCATTTTTCATATATAAAGAAAGGGTGGATCCTTCACAATAGGACACAGACTTTTGAGCTTGTTTTTTTGTTTTGTGTTTCTTAGTACTGGAGGTGAGTTTATAAAAATCTTTGTACACTTTTTCCTTTTCCCTATTGTGAAGACCAACCACATTATCGAGCATCTAATCTCAAACTTTTTGACCCTGGCCCAGTGTAGTGGAACAGAGGCCTCCCTCATTTATTCTCACAATAAAAAAAGAACTTGGCAGCAAAAAATTGAAAGAAGAGAAAATAAAATCAGGAAACTCTTTTGCTAGCAGCTTCCATAAACTGCTTTTATATCGTAAGAGAAGACCCTGACCTTACACATGATTTTCTATTATAAAACTATATCCTACAAATTTAAATATAACCTACTAATCTTATTACATTTACTTTGATAGTGTAATCCAAGTAATTTAAATAATACAAACACACACAGACACACACACACCAGGCAAATGATCACAAATAAATTATTACTCCGCATCAGATTTTGAGGGGATTAGGTATAATTCTGCTCTAGAATAGGCAATTTGATGATGTACCTTGATGTCCAGTTGTTGAAAATTATAAACCAAGGATATTCATTATGGACTCTCTGCGGCTTAGCCCCACAACCCATAGCAAACTAAATGGATTATGAAGTTTAACCAATAGTAATTCATCTTTAAAAATCACAGATGGCAGCAACTGAAAACCATGAAAAGCTCATGATGAATAACAGATTATTCTTCACAGAGATTATATTCACCTACTACCAGGTGAACATATGCTCAGTGTTTGTCAACATTTGGTAGTAGCCAGAATACTCTTTAAAACACCGACTTAGTCTTTGAGAAAATCTAGTAACGTGCTAATTTACAATTACAAATGCTATATTTCAAAATAAATCACTAGGTATATTACTAGTAAATAGCTCTCAGTCATAGTAGAAATTAAAGTCTAGGAAATTATTTGTCATTTGTTCACAAAAACCATAGCAACAATTATTAGTATTTTTTTTTTTCTGATAGCCTGCTGCCCATCAGGAGACCCATATTTGAAAATCGCTCTTTGAAAAGCTCTGTGATCACACACTCTAGTATGAAGTCCACTGACTCATACAGAAATATAGCCATGATACATTAATTCACTCAATAATTCAACAAAAATGGGTTGAATGCCTCACCATTGTCAGATTTTGTATTAGCTGTTCAGAATAAAAAAATAAATTGCAAGGTTATATAAAATGTACCATTTATGTTTTCAGTATAGGCTAGTGAGGGACAAACATGGGGATGTGTTTGGAGGCAGGAGTTGCTCAAAACTTTTGCAAGTTTTGTTCCCAGTACTGTTTCCCTACTATCAGGAGTGCAGGCCACATGGCTCCTTTGGGGAAAGTAGATAAGGGTCCCCCTCCTCTCTAAGGAACCAGTCCCATGCTGGGGTGCCTGGCTTGATATGTTGAATGAGAAATGGATTTCAGCTCCTACTCTCTCATTGCCCAAGTGCCCCTGCAAGCTACAACCTGCACAGCCATACACAGTCCTATGAGCTCTTCTTTCTCATCCTTCAGGTTTCAGTTCACATGTCTCCTCCCCAGAGAGGCATTCGCTGACCAGCTTATTGAAAACAGTTTCCCTAGCCACTTTCCATCATATTACTCTATTTCTTTCTTTCATGGCACTGATTATCCGAAATCATCTGGTTCATTTATTTGTTTACTTAGATATTGTCTGTCTCCCTACCTCCCCATAGAGCAAAAGCTCCATAAGAGCAGGGTCTATGGATGAACACCAGCCTCCTAATAATGTGCCTCACGTGCAGTAGGTGCTCAATCAATATTTGTCCAGTAAATGAATAAACAAAGGTTATCCAGATAAAGAACGGGGGAAATGCTACACCTTGTAAAGGGAAAAGAGCATGCAAACACAAGAAAACAGAACCTCTTTCAAAATAGCACAGTCACTGTCAGAATACGACAGGAGGAAGGAGAATGTCAAGAAATAAGATTCCAGTAGAAGGTGGAGGTCAGCTCATCAAGTGGTTTGATGACATCCTAGGAGTCCGGCTCCATCAGGAGGGTTACACAGAATTCCTAAAGGACTTTAAGAACAGTGATAGTATCAAATTTGGATATTAGACTTTTCTGATGACAATGTGATTATATTGGATTATAGAAGGTTGAGACTAGTGGCAGGGAGACCAGTTACGAAAATATTGAAATTTTCTAAGAAAATAAAAAGACTAAACGAAGATCACAATTATAATACAAGGAGATGATAGGGATAATGAGGATATAGAATTGTCTGGTTTTGGTGACTGATTGAACGTGAAGGTTAAGGTAGAAAGAATGATGCACACATAAGATTTTTCCTGCTTCTTGACAAGAGTGACTGTGAAGGATAGTGCCCTGACCGTACTGGCCCCATTGGCACCGCGATCTAGACGATTGATCTAAGTTGTACCACGTGGGATCTGAGGAAGGTGGTTATGATATACCAATTGTCCAATTTTTTCATAAGACTCTACTGACTTCATGAGAAGGCAAAACTGTCTTTTTTAAAAACTTGACTCAGCAGAGTCAGCACGGGCAAGATAAACATCTAGGTCTTCTCTAGAATTATGACTTTTTGAAATGTTCTCTTTTAGATCTCAATCTTACTCATCTTTGAAAAATTAGTATGGTTTTCTCTTATAAACTTGTGAGAGGAAGCAAATCACGATTCTGAACATCTTGGTAGAAAGTGTTTTTGAATAGGGACACCAATTCACTTGATGAAATCATTGTTACATATAGCTGCAGAAAAACATTGCTATTGAAGTCACTACATTACCAACCTGTTCATTTGTATATTATTTACTATCACAAAATGCGATACTTCTGGTCATTATCCTTTGTGTTAATATAACTTCCATCTACCTCTCCAATTACTCTCTCCACCATTCTCAATTCTGCTCTGTGCTCTGGGAGGCTGACCTTTACACATTGTATTAACCAGCTCCTTCTAGCTTCCAGTTTAGCTAGACAGGAGATAATGGAGCATGGGGTATTAATTCCCTCCTGAGCCTTGGATATTTGGCTTCATTCTTCTACTTAGGGCCATAGACGCTGTTAGGCAGCCCTTTCCTATAGATACAGTTACTGAGGGTTCTGGTAACTACTCCCTTTCTCCAAGTTAACAGGCAGTAAGAAGTACACATGCCCAACCTCCCACCCCTACACCAATTGCTAGGGCTCTATGGAACTGCAGTGTCCCACCCATATTAGCTTCGCTACACTCCTCCCACACATCTATAACAATATCACATTAGCCCATCTGAGTCATCTGAGTTTTTGCTGTAACCCTGAACAGATCACACAGTATGTAATTTTCAGGGCTCAGAATCACTTCCCTTCTTTCCATCCAACACAGAACTTTAATATGCATCATGATTTCCCCTAAGCCAGATTTGGAGATTGGGATAATAGGACAAATCCAAAAAGAGAGGAGACACAGATAGTAGTGGGTGAGAGAGGGTCAATGAAGAGTTGAGGAAAAACGAAGAATGACAAGTTTACAGCCACATATACAAACTGCTACAGCGGGGAGCAGGAACAAGAACAAATGTGAAACTGGAGAAAGAAGAGAGGGAAGCAGAGTAGTGTTCCTCCTCTTCCTCAGACCAGACAAAGGAGTCTCATCGGTCCCTACCTTCAGGCTAGACAGGACGCAAGACCCTTGCCTTGGATCCCAGGACAACAATCCTGAAGCCTAGCTCTCTACCTTATTCATTTTGCACCGCAGGTTCTTTAGAGCTAGAAAACTTCTGGATGATAAAGGAGAAAGACCAGTACTGAAAGCTGAGTGGGAATATTCAGGAGAGAAAAAAATGGATGACTACTGATAGAGGACCAAATATGAAGTTATATCTAAAATTTGTGTAGAAAACTAATCTCTATGCAACTCAATCATGCCAATAATTTTCATTGGTAGAAAATATATGTATATTTTTTGACACATGTGTTATTTCAAAGCTATCCCTCAGGGCTCAGTACGGTAGTTCAGAGTAAGTGATCTAGAGCCAGACTATCTGGTTTGACTCCCGTTCTGCCCCACTACTCACTTGGGCAAGTTTCTTACTCTCTCTCTTCTTCAGTTTCCTCCTCTGTAAAAAAAGGGATAATAATAAAATATCTATTCTCAGGGTCATTGTCAGAATCACATGAATTATTATATGTACAGCGCTAAGTATTCAACAAATGTTAGATACTAATATTAGTAATAATGCCAAATTAGAACTCATTTGCCAATTTGTATCTTTTCCCAACAATGAGAATAAATTCTTCAGAGAAAATAGGCAGGGAAGTACATCTACTGGTGCAATGAAAAATATCATTTCATTCTTAAAACTTGAAAATGTTGTTTATCTTGTGGGCATGGATGAGTAGTTTCTATCCACAATAAAATGTCTTTTCTGTGTTTTCATATTTCCTAAGTTGTTCAAAGTACTTTCCAAATACTCTCAGATTGAGCAGATGAAATATTTTTTAAACAATAGAAAGAAGATATTATTCTTTCTTTTTGACATTGTTTATAAAGAATCAACCAGGTGAATAAATGTACCTAGTGATTTTCATGAAGAACGGGAACCAGAGAAATTTGTCACCTAAATGTGTGGCCTTGGGCATTTTCTTCCAAGTGTCCCCTCACCTTCCCTCAGTCTAACCCAAGGAGATCTTTCTCTATTCCCAACCAGATTCATCACACCTAATTATCAGAAGCTCCATCTAGTTAACACTTGTGTATTATCACAGGAAACTCTCTTCCTCAGAAAAGAAGCTAAATTAAGGGATTTCATTAGGGAAGCCAGAAAGCAGGGAGGATATTTTGAGCCAGGTAGGTTTTGAGGTCCCTGCACCACAGTGTGAGGTGCCCTCCCGCATGCGCAGGTAGGTGTGTGGGGTGCATTTGTCACACAGAACACGAGGGGAAGAGCTGGAAGCATGAATCAGATTTCCTGAGACTATTCAAGCAAGTTGAAGACAACCCACAAAAGTATAAATATACCTCATTTTACTCAGTGAACATAGAGTGCTAGGCAAAAGTTATATTTTAAGTTTCTATTATATATTGTGGTTTTACGCTTATACATTATGGGAGCTCACAATATAAAAAACTATGTCATTTTTAAAAGAATTTTGTTAGGATACTATAAAGCTCATTTGTCCCTTGGGAAAATATGTTTCATAAATAAGATTTGTTTAAAATAATATTGACATGAAATAAGCAGCGAATTAGCTTAAGCACATAAATCGCTGATATTTATGCATTTGCATGCATTTATTTACTCAGAAAAATAAACTCTCCCTCTTTAAAATGACAATAGAATTTATTGCCATTGTGTCCAAAGGTCTTTAAAAAGCTTTAAACATAAGTATGCATGAAATTTCACTATATACTTTTACAATTGTTAACATTTATCTAATAATTATTTTATCCACTTTTGGAACAACTTTAAAGCGAATGCAAAAAATAAAAAGTCACAGCAATAAAAAAACGCCAAAACTCCAGACTTAATTTTGTATTGATCCTGACTGTTGTTAATCTAAGAAAAAGAAATGTGCACACCCTTCTGTTGTGGAAAGGACATTTGGTTTCACAAGTAAACAGAAGTTCATCCAGTCACATGAAGCTAAAAATCCAGGCAGATTAATATAGTCAACCCAAGATTTTCATCACAGTTGGAACTTAAGATTTTTATCCTTTTAAACAGAGACAAAACATTAAAGATGAGTGTTACACAAAATTAAATCTACACAGATGAGAACCATACTATCTGCCCTTTTGTTCAAATTTCTATAAAACGGGTCATGTGAATCTGAAATCACACTATAAAAAATTGGTTTTGGCCAAGTTAAGTTCTTTTGTGAAAGACTCACACTACCCTCCAGCCCTACTGGAGCTAATGCAAGCTATTTATTTTGATACACTCTGCTGAACTCAGACAAGATTTTTATGGCATTTTGAGAAATTACTAAAGTTAAACTTTTTACACAATTGTTTAACATAGTCCAAACTTTAATCCCATTCCCACTTTGAAATCCAACCTGCTATTTACTTTATTATTCCTGTTATCACTGCCCCCACTGACTATTTGAGAACAAACACAGCTTTCTTTGGATCTCTATGCATTCTAATTCATTGCCAACGTTTAGAAGCCTTCTCTCTTTCTCAAAGAGAGATCTGCAAAAAATCCACATAACAACAACAAACTATAAAAATAGTATTTTTTCCTCAAACTAGTTTTTGCTCATGAAGAAATTATAAAATAGAAGACACATTTATAATACCTGGAAAGGCTGTTCTGTTCAAAACCTTCAAAACACATTACTAGGACTGACAGCAGCAAGATAAGACAATTTTCCGTTCCTATACAAACTCCCCAAGTTTCTGGAGGCTGAGATTCCTTTTCCCCTCCACAGAAAAACAGGAGCACGCCTCATACCACAGCCAGGTGCCTCTTGGCCACTTCCAATCAAGAATTCTGAAGTACCAGGAAAGTCACAATAAGCTGGTCATTTTCAAAGGTTGTCCCCGTCCACACTCAGTAAAACCTGCAGCCGAAAGCTGAAAGATTGTCGAGTTCTTACAGCCCTTGTCAGATTAGTCAAGGCTCTACAAATGTCCAAACCCAGCTTCCAAGATGCTCTTCGCAGTAACACTTAGAAATGAGTTTACTGCCAAGTAAGCCTATTAACAAATGAAATGAGCATGGACTAGAGAAACTAACATTGCTTAAATCAAAACAGATCTTGCCTTCCTTACCTTCATACTAGGAAGCATGGTAGCTTTTGTTTTTGTTTTTGTTTTTTTATAAGGGGGTACTGAAGTTTGTTCAATAGCAGCAGGCTCTGCTCAGCCCCTACTCCACAGGGAATTAACCGTCACATTCCAGTCCTGTCATCAGAACAATGAAAGGTGAATGTTGTGCAAAACAGCTTGGGACCACTAACTGATGATGTCATTCCTCCCTTATATGGTTCATTATTGTGCAGATTTACTTTGGTCTGTGAAAAGGGGCGGAGCTGCACAGGGCTGGAAGGGAAGGCAGCTCTTAGGCAAAGCAAATGAACAGGAATTGTACTCTATACTGAGGAAAATGCACTGGGGAGGGGGATGATGGTGGGGAGGTAGCATGACATAAAGAAAAGATACGCACAAAATGTCAAATGGGCTTCACTCCTGATTTTTCAAGCTAGCTGAATTCTTTACAGTTGTATCAGCACACACTGGAATTTAAATCGGGAGCCTCCTAGTGCCTATGTGTGATTCAGCCAATAGGAGAGGATTCACGTTTCAGCCAAAGAGCTGGTTAATTTACGTGAACTAAATGAAAACACTACATTGTGGGCTAGAGAATGCCAAGTACCCTTTAGTTGAAGGATCATTGTGTCTTTTAAAAAAATGTTTTTACCTAAGTTTGTTTCTTTCCTAAAAGTGTTTTGAAATGACAAAAAAAGTGGCGTTCACGCAAACAAAGCGGGTGAGTACATTCAGGCAAATTTCAAGGAGAGTCTATAACATCATTCACACAAATGTTCTCAAAATCTTCTTTCACCTTCAAACTAGTTTTCTCCCTTCTTTCTTTCTTTTTTTACTTGTTTCCTTCCTCCCTTCTTTTCTGAATGAGTCTGTGAGTGAGTGATAATTCAGTCAAAAAGCCATTAGGTAACTTAAAAGTTTCAGTATAATTTTTGCTAACCCATATGCATATTACTTATGTTAAGAAATTCCATTTTAATTACAGAATAAACGCATAATAAGTTAGTCAAATTAACTTTAAAGTTCACATAATTAAACATTTGGAGAGCATTCTTAAGTCCTCAAATATCTTTCATATTGTATAAATATAAATACAAGCCATTATGTTACAGCAGGGAAGAAAATATGAAGGAACAATAAGCTAGAGATAATTGTTTTCCTACATACATCCCTAACGTTCAGTCATGGTTTTTTGCTTTCAGAACATGTCTATCTTCTTAATAGCATGAACTTAGTATAATGATTAGTGCATGTTTCAAGGTTGCAATTCTGTGTTTTGACTGAGTTATGTTGGTAAAAATTACATGTAAGCAACATTCACAGTTAAGGTAAAATTACAGATACTGAACCAATTAGTTGTTGGTTTTGGTTTCTTGGGTTTTTTGGGGTTTTTTTGTCAGCTATTTTATATGGATGGGAGAACTGAAATTGAAGAAGAAACTGCTGCCACCACCTGTTGTGTGCACAGCCGCACTAGTGGGGCGGAAAGGGGCTTCCTGGCCCCCTGATAGACCCAAGGTAGAATCTTGGCTTGGCATCTACTGGGTAGATGACCCAGAGGATATTTTATAATTCCTTTGGCTTCACTTTACTTAGCTATATATGGATTTTAACCTGCACTGTTATAAAAATTAAATAAGATAGTATGAGTTAAGGCCACAAACTCTAACACATACCGTAGTGGGGCCACAATAAATAATTATTATGCACAATTCTTTCATTTTGATGATGATAGGCACTTGGCAACAATATACATCTGTGGTCTAATTTTGACAGAGAATATAAATTCATGTTAAAAAAGAGAATGTTGGGGGCGCTCAGGATTGATTTTATAGTCAGGTGTCATCTTGCGTGCAATCTGCTTCTGGTGATTTACGCTTGAGTTATAGTCCCACAGAGGCACTGATTATGTTCAAAACCATCTCAAATCAATATTTAAAGACAAATGATAATACCAAGAGGAAATGTTTTATCACCTTTGAAACATCTTTAAAACAAATACCATAAATGTTCATCACAGATGTGTTTTTCCTTCCCTGCATAAGACCACTAAACAGTTACATTCCAAATGAATTTAAGCCCTACTATTAAGACTCACTTAAAAATAGCTGTAAGCATAATTAATTAAGATTCCTTGGGTAACTGACATTACTTTTTAGGAGACTCTTGAAACCTAGAGAAATGTTAAAATGAGTGAGAACCCTCCTTAGAGTCACAGTAACTAGAAATGTCCCATTATTAGACCCTGAAGGGCAGAGACCACATCTTTGTGTTTTTCTGTCTTCAGGAAGTATCTTCTATTCATTCTTTATATTTTTTTAATTTCAGCCTTTCTGAAGTATAATTGACAAATAAAGTTGTAAGTCATTTAATGTGTACACTGTGGTGATTTTGATATACATTGTGAAAGCATTCTCCCCATCTAGTAAATTAACACATCTATCATCTCACGTATTTTTTTCAGTGAGAACATTTAAGTTCTACTCTCTTAGTATATTTCAATTATACAACAGTTTTGTCAATTATAGTCACCATGTTTCACATTATATCCTCAGACCTTACTCATCTTATAGCTAAAAGTTTGTATCCTTTTATCAACTGCTCCCTATTTCCCACACCCCCTAGCCACTGGCAACAACTTTTCTGCTCTCTGTTTCTATTAGTTTGACCTTTTTTCTTTTTTTTTCTTTGATACCATGCAGTATTTCCCTTTTTCTGTCTGGTTTGTCTCTCTTAGCGTAATGCCCCAAGGTCCATCCATGCTGTCACAAATTACAAATTCCCTTCTTTCTCATGGCTGAATAATATCCCATAGTATATATATACTACATATTTTTTATCCATGAATGGACACTTAAATTGTTTCCATTTCTTGGCTATTGTGAATAATGCTGTAATGAACATGAGAGTGCAGTTATCTCTTTGATATCCTGTTTTCATTTCCTTGAATATATTCCCAGAAATGGGTTTGATGAATCATATGGTAGTACTATTTTTAATTTTTTGAGGGGCCTCCATACTGTTTTCCATAGAGGCTGAACCAATTTACATTCCCACCAATAATGCACAAGTGTTCCCTTCACTCCACATCACTGCCAAGAATTATTATCTCTTGTCATTTTTTTACTATAACCATTCTAACAGGTGTGAGGTGATATCTCATTGTAGTTTTGATTTGCATTGCCCTGATTATTATTGTATTCACTCATTCTTAACTGGCTCCCACCAAGGACCAGACACTGTGTTAGGTCCTGGGGATATGGTGTGAACAAGACGGAAGGACAAGGTCCTTATCCTGGTGGAACTCACATTTTAGTGATAAGTGCCCTGGTTAATAGTAAGTAGCAAGGATGTTTTTCATAGAAGATGACTGAGGACAGGGGACCTGTTCTATAAAGGCTTTCCCTACGGCGGTAACATCTGAATGTGAAGGATCAGAGAAATCAACCATGTAAAGAGCAGAGGCAGGGGTGGCAAGTGCAAAGGCCCCAAAATGGGAATAAGTTTGGGAGGTTCCATGCACAAAAAAATGAGTGTGACCAAAGCATGGAGAGCAAAAGAAGGAAGGTACAAGGTCCACTGGAATAACTCGTAGGGGTAGTTAGTTCACATTGGATGTGTCCTTATCAGGAGTAGATGCTCTGACAAAATACAAGGACTTCAACGTGCACTAGAAGGTTTTCTAATTAGCGTAAGGAATATTAGAAATCATTTTTTTTATTGGTGAAATGAGTGATTCAAGACATGTGGCACCTCTATCCGTGTATAAATGAGATGTAAGAACCTGGTGAGCCCCGCAGCCGGGTGTCCTGAGGAGTGTTGTTCTAGACCGAACCCTCCATTTGGTTCTTTGATCCCCAAATTTAGCAGAGAATTCTATCACTCAATTTAACCAGAAAATCAGCTGATCCTGCAGCTAGAATGTTGCCTCATCTGCCTGATTGAACTTTTCATGCTGGGAACTCGTCAACATATCTAAAGGACAGGGGACTGAAACCTCACCAAGCTTACAAGTACTGCTTACTAACAACTGTATGTGTGCAAAATTCAGTTGGAGACTTGTTTTCATCATGACGTACCATTTGTCATGAGTTCTCGATATCTTCCAATAAGGTCTGGCAATTGGAAAAAAAAACAAGTTGACTTGACCCAATTTGCCACACCATTGTAAGGAGTTGGATTTTATTCTGAAGACTCTGATTACATGATTTAATGTTTAGAGAATATACTTGGGAGCAGGGAGGAGAAGAGTGGAAACAAGCTGACTAAAGAAAGCTTTTGTCATAGCCCAGACAAGCCATGTGATGGTAGCTTGGATAAGACTTTATCTTGGACTAGGGCAGTGGTAATGGTGCTGGAGAAAAATGGACAAATGCCAGATATAATTTGGAAGCAGAATCAATACAATTTTTTGGTGGCTACATTTGGAAGGTTGAGAGAAAGAGAAGGATCAAGGATGATTTTAGTTTGAGTAGTTAGATGGGAATAATGTCAATTGAGATAAGCACAACTGGGAGGAACAGATTTGCAAGAAGTAATCAAGAGTTCTGTTTTAGACACATTCATTTGAGAAACCTACGAAACATCCAAACAGGCTGGTCAAGTATGGACTTTCATTCAATTACCACTTACTCAATGAATTAAATAAACATTTTCCTTTAAAAGTATCAGTAATTTTCTTTTCTATGAATGACATGCAACCAAATGGAGGCTCTCCTCTCAAACTTTTTAGCATGTGTTAACTGAAATGTTTACTCCAATGTAACATAATGCACGTGGAAAGTATTATTGTGATGACAGGTCACCAGGCCAAGTCCTAAGTCCATTGTGGGTGGGGATCTTCTAAGACAATCATAACTTCTTACAGCGTTGGATCCTAGAGACAAGCTGTTGTCATCCTAAAAACATCTGGTTGCCACTGAGCATCATGACCTGAACAAGTGGCTCTTAGAATCAAGTCTTCTCACAACTGCCCCTTATTCAAATTGATCAGGAAAAGAAGAGATAAAGAGGACATGTTTCCTGAACATTTCTGAGAAAGATCTAGTTTAGCATATGGCAAGTGGGAAGTTTCTCAATGTGTGGGCGACCGCTGGTCTTGCCAATTCAATGTGCTTTCATCTCTGGAGACATTTTTTGCAGCAGAGGAGTTTTGTACTCTAAAGCTGTGAGAAGTGGATGCACTGGCAGGGTTGGGGGGAGCTGGAGTGGGCAGGCAAGAAGAAGAAAGTCATAGGAAATGCTATAAACATTGCATTTGCGTTTCTTACGTGGGGCAGAAGAATGTTCTTCCAGGATCTTTCCCTGGAGGCTTGGTAATGGTAGATTAAGTCTGGGCAGTAGTTCTTCACACAATTATGCCTCCTTCCTTGGGAGACATAGACTCCAAAACTTCTCAAATGTTACAGATTCCAGAAGTCAGAGAAATCTGTAAGCATTGGAAAGCTGAGCAAATCAGAAAGTATTGGAGGGAAGGATGGTGGGTGTAGATGAGTGGATAAATTAAGAACAATTCCATGATTAGAATACAAGATTTGGTGACATTTTAATAAATGACAAATATAGGTAGACCAAAACACTCCTCTCTTCTACTAGTACACTGGATGTGGAACAGTCATAGTCCACCATTCCCAGTTTCCTTCACACTTCAGATCATACACATGTACTTCCTTAAGCATTTAAGAATAAAATAAATAAAAGTAATTCTCAGTAAACTCCTATAGGATATCAGGAGCTACACAAAAAATATAAAGAAAATCCTTAAGGCACAGCATTTCTGAATTTAAGAGGAATGAGTTAAGATTAAATAAAGTTGACCTCTAGTTTGTTTACAGTTGAAGCTCACATTTCAGCCCCTGAATATTATTTGAATAGTTTCTTGGCTAAGAATTCACATCCAAGAGCTGAACATGTTATGCATTGAGCATGAAAGACCCAACCTTTGATTAATCTTTTCTGTTCAAACTTTTCACCACCATGAAGTACTTTCCAAACACAAGCATTCTTGGAAAAAGAGTGCATATTCAGTCAAGGAGCCAGAAAGGAGCAACCTCCAAACACTGAAAACACCACTTTCCCAAGTTCCAACTCCCTCTCTGGAGTCCAGAATTTGTAATGCTAATATGAGTACCTTCTTCCATCCTGAAAAAAAGAAAGAAAAAAAAAATCAAAGTAATGGAGTTATTCTCTTTGGTGCTAAGAGACACATTTTCCCAGCATTTTCTTTTTCTTAACTGTTTCTTGGTTTAGGAATTTGTGCAAAAACAACATTTGCCTGTTATTTATTGTGATGACAAATGGCTGCAAATTTAGGGTAGCATCCCCAAGCTTTTTCATTTCAGAAAAAAAATCTCACTTACTAATTTTCAACACCTGATTTTGTTCATGATGCTGAAACAAAACATCAGCTCAATTAAAAACTTAATTCAACTAGTTGGAATTTGGAAACCAAAAAATCCCAATTATTAATTGCTGTTGGAAATTTTCACTTTTAATCCAGTTGCTTTTGCAACCTGAATTCAGTTGTTTTCTCTGGAACTTATACATTTCACTAATGCTTCAATTAATTTTTTAAAAAATCTATAGGAGACTTTGGTTTTATATTTTCTGACATACAGAATGCCTGTCAGAATTACCAATTGTCTGGCATTACAATTGCCTGGATCATGACTGTATTGATAGACCAGAAAGAATAAAAAAATAATTTGTCCCTATAAAGTACTAGTTATTCACTGTATTCCACTTGGGTAGACACTGAAACCATTGACTGAACATTGCCTGTTAAAGTACCATTATAGCTGGACTGTTTGTTATTTCCTAATGATTTTCATTGTGTGTTTCTTAAAACTTCCCATCTGTTCTAGTTCCTGAGGGCTCTCTCATTAACAGTAAAAATAAGCATAAATTTTTATTTGCTATATATGCTGTATCAATCACAACCAACTTTTTTATCTAAAAAGTATAAGGTAAATCTGCACTAGACTTTCTAAATAAGTGAATTTGTACCTGGAGTCCACTTAATAATACACAATAATTTCTGTTAAAAAGTACATGCATTTAAACCCCTCAGATGATCCTCCGAAGGTCACAAAACATTTGTAAGCACATTGTCAACACTCTGGAACCAGTCGCAAAACCACATTGAGTCTCTTTAGCATACATATGGATTATTTTACCAATGTGTGCAAGAAATACAAATATCTTCATTTTTCTGTATCTTGTATAATTTCCATAATGGGCTCCCCATTCCACTTTATCTTAGTTAATTCTGAGTAATATCAGCCAAGTCAGGTTACCCTTAGTAAATTTAAAGACTCTTGAGTCAAGAGTGAGTCCCCTGAGTTAATTCTAGGGCTTCAGGACCCCAGTTCTAGAGTTGGGACTAAGTCCTGGGATCACCAGGAAGGTGGATGGGAGTTCACCGAGCCTTCACATGGTCTCCTCTGGGAGATAGGCTGCCATCTCTGGTTTCGGTTGTCAATACGCTCAGGTTACTGGTCCAAGTGGGTCACATTCCTGTCCTCATGTCCAGCCCTGTCTCATCTATTCCCCTGGCCTTTCAGGGACCGGGGTAAAGTCTAAATATCCTTTAAGGGTTGCAGGATGCTGAAGTTTTATCAAGCTCTCTCCAAGCAGACATATCAGATACTAATCTTTACTCTATTTCTCCTGAATTATCAAAGGGAGAACCACAAGTTTTGCCATGCTCTTTGCTATGGACTGAATTGTGTCCTCCCCAAATTCATGTCAAAGCCCTAGCCCCTAGTGTGATTGTATTTGGAGATACAGGTTTTAGGGGGTAATAAAGGTTAAATGAAGCCATAAGGGGAAGCTCCTAATCCAATAGAATTAGAGGCCTTATAAGAAGAGGACTTATAAAGTCTCTCTCTCTCTCTCTCTCTCTCTCTCTCTCTCTCTCTCTCTCTCTCTCTCTCTCTGTCTCATGCACATGCACAGAGGAAAAGCCACGTGAGAACACAGCAAGAAGGTGGCCATCAGCAAGCCAGGAAGAGAGGCCTCACCACAACCCAACCACTCTGGCTCCTGATCTTGGACTTTCAGCTTCCAGAACCTTGAGAAATAGATGGCTGTTGTTTAAGCCACTTGGTCTATTTTGTTATGACAGCCCAAGCAGACTAAGCCTAGTTATGTCTAGGACTCCACCTAGTTATTTCTTTACTCTCAAATTCTCCATAGCACTTCTACCTGGGTTTATATTGCTCTTTACCTTTCCTCTCCCCACCTCCCAACTCCCCAAATAGCTCAGAACAGAGGCTCTTGTTTTGCACTCCCTCCTCTCATGACATAGACCTCTCTTACTTTCTTGCTTCTCTCTCAGCGAAACGTCTAAACAGGAAAGAAGATGGGTAATTACATATTCTTTCTAAAGCTATACCTAGATCCTTGTTTCTGAAAGCCAAAAGACATGATATTGACTTATTTTCTCTCCTTCAGCTGTGACAACTTTTCCTTGAGGCAGTGGTTGCTCTTGGCTGGCTGCTCAAATAAAGATATGTCACAGAGCAAATGAAAATGTCAATATATAATTATATAAGAATTCAATTACAGTGGAATTACTTAGTTTCTAAGGTTGTAAGGGACAGAGTCACCCAAGTTACCTAAGATGATAGGAGTGCTTAGAAAGAGTACCCCAGAGTAAATTAATGCGGAAAACTGTATTTCCAGCCATAGAGGCCCAGGGAGAACTGGGGTATTGTGCATCATTGTATAGCATACACCTGCCGTTCTAGTTACCCAACAGCAATGTTCATAATCCAATGTTTGTCAGCCCCTCAGAAACAGGTGGTCCATTGAAACTCCAGTCTTGTGATGTGGTTATTCTTCACTCTTAGAATTTCTATGTCTCTTCTGGCTTTTTCCTTGGCTTCTGTTTTCTTTACTTCTTTCTATTTCATATGCCCCAAGAGAGTGTCTCCATGTTAGTCAGTCACCATCGAACAGAGCATCCTGTTTGGCAGGGTCTTTACACCAGGTTGCCTCACAGGCCTCAGTCTAGGCTATCAAAGGTTGCAAACTAGTCACATTAGAGACTAAATAGCCAAGAGATGAGTTTTGTTCACTGCACATTGTTTGGTAAATTTGAGTCAGCGTTGAAAAGCTGGAAGATTTTACTAAAGTCAGAGTTCTGTCTTTTCCTGAAAAATCAGAATTGGTACCACTAGGCCCACAATCTAAAATTTTGTCAGTCAAACCTGAGCTGAATTGTGACTTTCGCTGGTAGTCACAGCTTGCTCCCTCTAGCCTAGCAATGTGTGCTAAACACCTGGACAGCTTCATTCATTTACTGTCAGGTTCTGGAAGCATTTGAGTTTAAGATCCCTGTGAACTTTGTCTAGGATAGTTGTCGACTTCTGGTCTAACTGGTTGTGATCAGCATTTACAGACTCATATGACAGAAAGAATGACAATTATGTGAAAGGAGCTTTCTCTATTTCTCTCAGAAGATGCCTTTTCAGTGAATCAGATGCTAAGAGTTTCGGGAACTATCTGATAATTTCCTGCAACTTTTCTGAAAGAAAACGATTCAATGACTGGTTCAGATATAGAGAGACTGACAACCTGACCACCTCCCAGTACTGGGTTCTCACTCTTTACCTCTCGTATTTGAATTCCAAATACCATCCTCCATTCTCACCTCTCCAGGACTTTTCCAGAATAAGTGGTATCAAATACCAAGACTGAAGCATTTTTACATATTAAAATTGTAAACGGTAAAGTATGTTTCTTGCCCATTGTCTCTCAAGCTCTCCTTTTTAATGCTTTTCCTTTCTTGTGGTCAGTTTTCTTTTATTATTACCCACCCCCCCATATTAGAGTCCTTTCTGGTTCAAGTTCTGTTGTTGTTGTCCTTCAAGTCCAAATGCATCGAATCTAATTAACTAAAACTCTCAGTTAGCCAGCTTAAGTCCTAAGATCTGGAAAACATCTCCACCATCCTTATCCACAATAAAATACAACTATAACTGACATTTAGATGTAAATATAATCTAATAGCCTCTGAGGTTGTACTGGTAGCAGGTAGCAGCACCACAAGATCCTGAATCAGCAAATATGACTTAACTGGATTTTGTGATATATTAAAAAAAATTTAAGGAAAGTAGAATACATTTGAGAAAGAGTTTCCATAACAGTAAAAGTAAATTAATTCATATCATAACCTTTGATTAATCAGAAATTTTTGTTGGTCAGATAGCCTGTTGTCCTAGGCATTGTCTTTTAGTTATATGACTAAAGACCCTGAAGAGTCTTAGATCAGAGGCTGCTAATTCAATGACCCTGAGAATGAGGGCACTATGACGCTTAGGGAAAAGATCACATCCACCCAAGACTCAGCATTTTTGTACTGGTGAAATGAACCTCAAGACAGTTTTTAATGGGCTCATTCATATTTAATCCACCGAGTGACTAGTTAAGGGTGAGTGACATGTTCCTAGTTCTACAGTGATGATAGTAAGTATATTAATATCCTGGGTCTTGTAAGAGGATCAGTTCTCCTTTGTCTCTGAATTTCCAACCCTGGGAAGCTGTCATTGAGCCACTGATTACTTGATCCCTTTAAGTAAGACGTAACATCACTTTTTACATCAACCCCACCTCCCCCCTCCCCCAACACAAACCTCCAAGCTGTGTGATGGGGTAAAACCATCACCCAGCCTCCTGCATTTCAATCACATTTTCCAGAAGGAAGTGGGATTTGGATACTGCAAGGGTGAGAGGATTTGGAAGATACAGGTTGATCCTACTGTTCTTACAGAAAATTAACTATAAAACGCATTCCTTCTGTGACTGAATTTCTGAATTCAAATGCTTCTCCTTTCTTAAAAACTTTATTCCCAGCAATTTTCTTCGTCCGTGAGGTATTGATAGTAAGTGGCATATCTCATGACCAAGTTAAGGTCCATGAACTTGAATTCTGAACCTGCAAGAGAACAGATGTGCAGTCCAAGAAGTTGTGCAACTTTACAAGTCATCCTTTCTTCCTCCATGCATTGGAGAAATGAGGCGTTCATATTCATCAGAAGGTAAGAACGTGGAAGTAGAAACGTTTTTCTTTTTACTATGAGAAACTCAGTTCCAACATCGATTCTCTCAATTAACTGTTGGCGAGTGACCTTGATGGAAGGAATGTAACCTGTCCACTTTCTCACCTCCTAAATAGGGATGGTAATTATATATTATACAGTTTTGTAAGGATTAACCAAGACGTCTATGTGTCCAGCATACTGGGGAAGTCAATAAAAGCTAACTGTTACTGAACAGCATCCAGCAGAGCACTAACACACAGAAAGGGCTCCATTGTTTTCTGCTGATATGCCCCACCTATTGATTACTTTCTGCTTGATAAGACTTGATCATTTACACATCAGCAGCAATCTTTCTCTACAAAGTGATTCTCCAACCTACCAGTGAGAAAAGTAAAATTTATTACCATATTTTAGAGATAAGGCATCCAAATCCAAGAAACTTCAGGAAATTATGCCAGGGAACCAGATGTGAATCTTTTTTTATAAAGGGAGCCAAGAATATTTCTCAAGTTTCAAAAATTTGCTCTGACTCGTTGCTCCCCACATGTAGTAATGCAGCCTGTCCCACAGGCCTCCGGGCCAATGCCCAATCCCCTCTACATTGACCTCAGTGAACAATACCAAAGTGGGGTTTGACAGCTTCCCCTCCATTCAAGCTCCTGCTCCTGCATTTTCGGCTTCACAACTTCTGAGATTTCTCTTGAGATGCTGATTTGTACTTTAAAAAGAAAAAAAGAACTTATACTTGGAAGGCTTGCTGCAATATTATATGATGATGTAATTATTTATGCAGTCCCAGCTGAGCCTATAGAATCCAAACGCTTTAAAATCTACATCTACAGTTATAGATTTAGACAGCACTCCCCCACATCATTCACACACACACACACGCAAATATTTCCTTAAGTTCCAGACCATTTTCTGATGTAACTGTGCTCTCTCTATTCTGACGTTCTTGAAGCTGCCTTAGTGCAGCTTAAGATTAAAATCACAAGTCATGCAGTTCAGACAAGGAATAAAGTATAAACTCTAAAGGTGATCTCATGTGCTTAGAATTATGCCTTTAAAGATCAAGTTGGCTTAAAATGTGGACCAAATATGGGTAAAGGGAGCTTCCTTGACCCAATCTTAATACAATGATGGATATTTTCATTTTGATTATTAACAATGCCAGTGAAGCAGATGCAATTTTTCATGCTATTTCCTCTTATTAATTTTGGGATACGACTATTTGTAAAAATAAATATGCAGTAAGTGATGGTAGTAAATCATGATCACAGTCTGTTGACTTAGAATAAAGGACGCCCAGAACACCATATTGCCCATTTTAGGTACTTAATTTGTGGAATTTCTATACAAGATGAATTTAACAACTCGTGAAAAGTGAAAAACAATTTCTGTTTCTAGAGTTTCCACATTTGCGTGGTGTAGGTCAGTGGCTATCATAAGGAGGAAGCTTGGAGGGAGGCTGTATTTAGCCCTCCCATAACTATCAGGAGGCTCCCATCATAACCACCCCAAACAGAACGCGACGAACACCGTATGCTAGTCAAACTCAACTCCAAAACAAGTCCCCAGGCTGTTTCATCCACGGATGATGTTTTAAAGCTTCTCCTATCTTGACAGTCTAGAGTCACTGGTCCTAATGTCTCTGTGTTTATATCCTCACAAAATCCACCATTCTGCCTTTTAAGATTTTGTGTCATAGTTTGGACATAAGAGCATGGAGGTGCGGAGACACACACACACATACACACACACACACACACACACAAAGGAAACATAAGACAAGCCATTTTGCACAAGGGACTTATTTGCATAAAAGTGCTAGACCAGTGGCCTGCATTGTGATCTGAGTTGAGCTACATAATTTTTCTGGTCTCAATTTCTCTACCTGTAGAATGAGGGACTTGATAGAGCTGATCTCAGAAGTCCTTTGCAATGTTCAGAGCCTCGGATTTCTGTTTTTGTCAAATATCTGAATCTCTAAATAGCTGAACTGCTTATCAACACCAGCTGTTGATCTTGTATACCTGGGTTATTTTTTGTTATCTTGAGTAATTTTTCTGGAGGAAGTAAGAAGCCCTTATAGAGCAGGATCATTATAGAGAATAAAGCCTAGATGTTACTGGCTCTGAACCCCTCCCCCCATCATCTCACCACCAGCAGATGAATTGCTGTCTGTTGTGGAGACACCCTGTAGAGTCACACACCCAGTGGGAGAAGCTGGGTGATTATAAGAATCAAATCACTTAGGCTTATCTCAAGTCACTTTCTTCCTTTCCTCAGGCTCACAGTAGAAACAAAGGTAAATGTTTCTAAAAGAAAGAGAACCATGTGATTTCACTGATATGTGGTATATAAACCAAAAGCAACAAAAGAACAAGACAAACAAATGAGAAACAGAAACTCAGAGACACAGACAATGGTTTGGTGGTTGCCAGAGGGTAAAGGGGGTGGGGGGGTGGGGGGTGGGAGATGAGGGTAAGGGGGATCGAATATATGGTGATGGAAGGAGAACTGACTCTGGGTGATGAACACACAATGGGATTTATAGATGATGTAATACAGAATTGTACACCTGAAATCTATGTAATTTTACTAACAATTGTCACCTCAATAAATTTAATATAAAAAAAAAAAAGAAAAGTTCTTGGATCTCTCTCTCTCTCTCTCTCTCTCTCTCTCTCTCTCTCTCTCTCCCTCCCTCCCTCCCTCCCTCCCTCTTTCCTCACATGAGGGACTTTTCTGGAGAAAGGGAAAGGAGTATAAAACAAAGAAGCAAACAAAGGACTTGGTACAGTCTACACGAGATCTCCCACTAGTGCTGGGAAATGCTGGTGTTTTTATTAGCTTCAGCTCAGCTTCTCCTACAGGTGCTGCGGCCATGTGGCACCCAAGCAGGAACCCCTCAGAGCATCTGGGTCCTGGCTGAGCCCTGAAGGACTAGGTATCAGGCCACAGTCTGAGGTCCTTAGTCTGAGGGGAGGGGCTACCCAGTGACTTGGCCCACCGGAAAGCAAGACTCGGGGTCAGCAAACTGCCACCCTGATAAGTAGATCTAATTATGACCGCTTACTTCAAAAGGAGGATTTAACCCAAAGCAGATTTAAGAGGGCAGTTTCCAAAGGGCAGCAAGAATCCCAGAGTTGACCCTTGAGAAAATCCTCCAGGCTTCACTGCCCCAGGAATGCTGCAGGCCAATCTCAGTGGATGCCTCAGATCGCAGAGAAATTCGGAGATGCCAACTTAGGTTACCGAGTCCTAGCGGCAGTGTTTAATTTAGCATAACAAGTGTGTCAGGGTACGCCACAGTGGCGTGGGCAGTCAGGGGACTGATCTGAGGAAAAACATTGACAGTAAAAGATATAAAGCACTAGAGTATAACCTGTTGAGTCAAAAATACAATTTCAAAACCTTCAAGTGTTTGATATTTAAGTGAGAGTCAAAGGTCTCTTAGTGAATTCTTATCTAAAACATGAAAGTTTGGTGATATATCCCAGTTGTGCTGGTCAAAGTACCAAAAGCACCTTGAGATAATTTTTTATTTGAATTTTACTTTGAGTTAAAAACCTTCTACACAGCACTTCACTTAGGAGATATGGTGATTGTAGTTGTCTTAGTAAAATTAACTCCAAAAAGGGGCAAGGGATGGGAATTGTAGAGCTGAGCAACATGAAGTTAGTAAATAGACACATCTGGGATCGGCTCACTGAATAATTGATGTAAAAGTGCTCTGTGAACTATAAAGCTCTCCATCATGTGTTATCATTTCAATTACCATACACAAAAATTAGGAAAACAGGCTGGCTAAGTACAGTTTCCATCCACACACTTCATTTAAACCAACAACTCTGTAAGTGAACTAGTGCCACCTCAGGCATTTATCTCAGGTGCTAAATTACAGAAAAGACAGACATATCTGCTTATACATGAAATAATTTACAGAGTGATCAGAAAACAAACGCAGGTGTTCTTTCAAATTATTTGATTTCAGAGATTTAAAAAAGTCAATAATCAAACAAGTTGCTACTCTTTAACCTGAAACCTTCCAGCGCAAGACACCTAACTGGAGGTCTGTTGTAGAAATACATCATTTATAGTGTCATTAGGACTTTGTTTGCAATAACTGTGCTTGAGGTTGGAAAGTTCCCAGAGGTTGAGGAAGTGGCGTTTATTTTCAACGGTTATCAAAAATGTCAAGTTAGACCATCTATTTATTCAAACGTGGAGCTGATAAACCTCAGCTTGTAGAAGCAGGAGACATGCTTAAAGAAACCATAAATTGAGGGTTTTATACATAAGACTCCAGCCATTGTTATCTTTTCCACTTCTGCTTCCCCAGGGATGTGCCAAGTCGTATAAGTAAATGTTACCAAAAATTTTTAAAAATTTAATACAAACTTGTTCTGTTTCATGTTTTTATTTGCTCTCTTATTGTGATAGTTTTTTTTCTGGGAAGTGAACTAAACAGTGAAAAGCAGATCTCTTTTTGGTAACTAAATAGATAATAAAGCTGGGATTGGGAAAGCTGTCCCTGAGTGGCTCTTAATGTGCAAGTCCCAAACACAGAAGCAGACATGCTTGGTTACTCAAAGCATCGGGACTCAATGGCATTGGTTTCAAAGACTGTGACATTCACAGATATAACCATTCAGCTGAGGGAAGGAAAAGGAGAGAACAAGCAAAAAAGAGATGCTGAAAAAACTGCATAGTATAGAAGAGTTAATTACAGAGCTTGTCAATTTGGAGTCTCTGCTTCAAACGTGGTGATCATTGGTCTGAGAAAACCGCCTAAAAGGATAGCTAAGCAAGGCTCAACACACTGAGGTTTTGTTTGGTTTTGGTTTTGGTTTTTGACACTGAGTCTTAAGAGTTTTCAACCCTTAGAAAGTTAAGCAGGTAGTTCTAGTCATTAATATTCAGATTTTAAATATTATTAGTATTAAGATTTTCTATACTAGTATTAAGAATGAATAGGATTCATTTAAAATTGTTACGTTTAAGAATTTGCCGTCCTGGATTTCAATCCCAAAGATTATCCGAAATAGAACGCATTTAGTAGCGAGGCTTTTCAAATATAGGTGCTTCATTGATCAAGTTCATATATAAGCTCCCTGGGTTTCTTTCCAGCTTTATAGTTTTATGGCTTTCAACATCCTAGTGGGAATGTGGAGTCCTACTTATATACACCTCCCCAAACGTTCACATTAATAATTCCAATAAAAGTCTGTCTCACTCTCTATGGTCACACACCATTCAGAAACTGGAATTAGACTCTGGACACCGTCTGTGGTATTATTGGAACAAGCCTGACCCGTGACAGGGGGCCAGAGACGAGGGCTGCTGGCCTCCTGACGTGACGGGCGGCGTGTGTGCACATTACCTCTCCCGCTCCTGCTCCAGCAGGTTGGTGAAGTCGTCACTCTTATTCATGTAGTCAGTGTGTTTATGCTTCTCGTTCTCTAGCTCGTACACGGTGCGCCTGTGACACTTCTCCGCCAGCAGCAGTTGCTCTAGCATGCGCCGGTAGGTTTCTTTCTGTTTTTCCTCAAGTCTGTCCAGCTGAGTAAGCAAATATGGGAAAGAGCTTAATGTTTTATTTTATTTGCATATGACTCTAAATAATTTGTTTACATTGGTCTATGTGATTTATTCCCTGAAGGGGAGAACATCGAGCCTGGTATTCTATGCCATTTCCCCCCTTCCATCACTTTCTCTAGGCCACTTGGCTTTATAAACTAGCCAAGAACAAGGCTACAGTAATGTCTGGTCTTCTGGCCCCTTTTCTGTGAACATAGTATGGCTTCTAAACTTTCAGGAGAACAAACTCTTTCACTGTTTTCATGAGATGACACAAAGCCCTCTACTCAGAAAGAAAGAGGATAACATTCCCCTTCATCTTAGAACAACTAAGAGCTCAGCACGTACACGCTCCACACTCCTCCCCTAGGAAGTAATTATCATCATCACAAGTTTTTTCAATGTTTGCAGTTAAATGTATTTCTAGGAAAAGTATACAAAGGAAAGGACCCATAGTCCTCTTTTTCAAGAGATGCTAATATAGGGAGAATTTCAAAACTAGTAGAGAGCACATATCTCAGTTTAAAAGAGGTCTCATCAAATTACTGCAGGGCTTTGTAACTATTTTCTGGACAGGCTATATGATCTTGAAGGGGTCATGCCTTAGTCATCTTTTTAGTCCCTAGGACCCAGCACAGTGCCTGGATCAAAGTAAATGTTCATTAAACGTTTGTTAAATGGGATCAAATTTTACAATATTAATAGTTCCCTTTCCTACTCTCCTTTTCAAACCCTAGTACAGGGTTTCTCAACTCAGCACCACTGATATTTATGCCAAATAATTCTTTATTTGGGGGAGGGGGGCTGTCCTGTGCACTGGAGGATATTTAGCAGCATCCCTGGCCTCTGCCCCCAGCTAGTACCACCACTAGCTGTAACAAAACAATCCCCAGACATTGACAAAAGTCCACTACTGGGAAAAATTGCTGACCCTCCCCGAGTTGAGAACCACTGCTCTAAATATGTTGAAACAGGCATATTTAAGATCCATTCTCAATCCCACAACCAACTCCCTAAAACCCGATGGAGTAGCGCCACAGGGTATAAGCCTCAGAGCTGCTTCCCCTGGATTTTCCATGTTTGTCCTTTAATCATAAGGAGGATCCAAGATTCCCTGCACAGTTGCATAGTTTCATTGTGCATGGGTCATTTCTGGGGCCCAAAATAGAAGAGATACTGCCCCCATATTTCTGAGTTCTTCTGCCTGCATTTCCACTTCCTTTGCCTAAGGGCAGGTGACCAGACAGACTGATGGAGAAGCCCAGATGGCTGATAATATCCGAGATCATCAGAGACTGGCAAATTATACTTTTATGGGTTCTGGTAAATTTCTGTCACCTTAAAGGGACAGTCTACACAAGAGATTTTCTCATTGGTATAGCTACGTATTACAAAATATTCTCCCCCAAGAACTCTCCCGTCCTCCTACAAATGTGATTTTCACCATATTTTATAGAATTTGTCAAGCATCACTGAAACGCCATCATCCTCATCATCCTGCTCCTCATCATGAGAAATGTAGAAGGAACAACTCTTTCCCCTTTTTGACTTTTTATGATAAAGTAGTACTCTCCGTCCTTTTCAAAATATTTGGAAGAGCATCTTTTGCCTGTTTCTTCATAATCTCCCCCACTCCTCCCTAAGAAAAAGGGGTGACTTATTTGAAGGGATAGGGAACTGGAAATAAGCAGTTCAACCTTTTCATTTCTTATTTTTTACTCTGCCTGCCGTAATATGGTACATTGTGCTCTGTAGGCCCAATCTCTCTCTCAAGTGTGTTCTCCAAAGTCTAGGAGGGAAAGCATAGAAAAGCCTGGTGAGGTCGTTTATCTACTTATACCAATAATAAAGTTAATATTTTAAGTCATCTGTTAGATTCCTGCAGTATCCTTCAATCCATTCAAAGAACTCTGGAGGGGGAGATGGGAGTATTATTCATTGGATGGTTGCCTGAAATATCCAGTGAGATAAACACTGTAGGGGCATCTGGAAAAAACCAGCACGCATTGACATTAAGTGATCTGGGGCAGCCTGGGCAGGAAGTAGGCCTTCGCCTTCACACATTCTGTCCATGTGTCTTTGACATTGGTCGTTTACCGCAGCTACACTCCTGGGGCTTGGCCACTTCAGTAGTTGCTGGGGTCTCTGTGGGCAGTGTTCACCTCACCTGCACTAACCACTTGACCCCAGCACTGATTACATAATCAGGAAGACAGTCTTTTGGTCTCTAACCCATAGGAAGGATGCTGAGACCTTGGTGCATGCACTGCGTTTTTCACACAGAACTACAGACCCAGACTTTAAACTGCAGAGGTAGTAAATTCCTCTGTAGCAGTATAGCATTACTGTAGTGTATGAGGATCTAGCTTTGAATTTTAAACTCTGGATGTAAGAACTAACATACGTAGCAATAGATCAGCTGTGCCAGACCCTGTTTCTCATTATTTTGTTTGGAACGGCGTTGAACTCCTAGGAGAGAACTTACGTGGACTAACCTCTTGGATCTATGTGGCTTGTCTACAATGAAGACCACCTCCCATAACTATGGGCTGTGTAGATTCTTTAATCATATACACTATGTCCATAGCTTTTGGTTTTCAGGATATAAAGTGTGGCTCAACCATAGAGGAATAGTACCTTTGACTAATGAGTAGTGAAAGTGAAATGGACACTTATTACTTTGGAAATATAGTTCCTACTTGGATGGAGGTGGAAATAAAATTGAATGAGGTCATCATAGTGCCAAAGGCCAAAATTTACAAAGAAAAAAGTGTACCTGGAAGTCTTATTCTAGTGAATCAAAGTGGTGAAGAAGCTCAAGGACTTTTGATGGGGAGAAATTTCAGTATGTTTTAGACAAAATGATCATAGTTCAGGAAATGATTTTCACTCTGTTATCAGCAGAAAGCTAGCTGGAGAAGTATGAAGGAATTTAGTAAGAGAGAAATCTACTTAAAAGGAAACATGAGGTCTTAAAAACCAAACTAGATTTACACAAAAGGGAAATGGATCTAAGTGCTCTTAAAGACAGAGCTGTAAAAAGAGAGAAAATTTAGTCATTGTTGAATCAAAATGAGGGATCAGACAGGAGAGCACAGAAAACAGAACAATGTGACTTTCCCCACAAAGAGGGTGTTGGGATCCAGGAAATGTTTGAGGAGCATGCTTAAAACTGCAGCTAGCCCTTCCATGAGATCAATTGAGGGCCCTTCTCTTGAAGACTGCAGCAGTATCCAAAGTGGTTACATAACATATAGACAGATTTAAAAATTAAAATGTGAGAAGATTAGGGTAGAATGTTTGAAGTATTATTAGGTGTGTTTTCAATGTCAGCTATTTAGATGGGCCCTGAGTAAACATGCTCAAGAAACTTGGAGATGTCAAGTTTAGAGGAAAGATGAGACAAAAGGGGATTCAGGCAGAACAGCAGCAGCTACAGTCCAAACATGGATGTGGTATGATGGGAAAAGACTCCTTAGTAAAGATTATCCAACTCAAGGACATAAAAGGGAGTAAGATTTGTGTTGAACAAAGGATCCTCTTGGCAGGCTCATAATTCCTTGATTTTGCTTCTCTCGTTGAGGAAGCCCACACAATATAGAATATGGAAGGTAACATAAGGAAAACAAATGCCTGGGTCTGAAAGCATAGGAGAAATAGAAGCAAACAAATCAAAAAAGTTTATGACCCATAAAATACTGATAGAGAAGGAAGGGAGCACTTCAAGAAACTGGTCAAATGTTAAAAAAAGAAAAAAGAAAAATTTCAGCTGAGCCTTCTTATTGAAGAACAGGTTGTGACAAAAGAAAATACTTTGTTGCTTTGCGTAGGACAAATTACTCTAGGATTAGAAAGCTCAAACATGAGGAAGGCTAAATTCTGAGAATCAGCAGCAATGGGGTAAGGTATGGTCGTCGCTAGGTCCCAAGGCAACAGGCTTCAGAAGGGTTGCCTGGGAGAGGGGTGATTCTCCAGATGAAACGGGACAATAAGGGAAACCACTGGTAAGAGATGGGTTTCCCAGGCCTGGGCATTGGGTCTGAAAAAATAGAAAGATTAAAAAGGTTTTAAATATTCAGTTGGAAAACTAGAGCATCTAACATAAGACCTAGATGCAGAGAACATCACAGTCGCAAATCCCGAAACGTCACAAAAAGATGGAAGAGTATTTCAAATGAGGCTCACTGAGGACAAGGATTGAACACACAGCGAGATTCCTCCACAGAACACAGGGTTTGCCGTTTCCCATAATTATTAACCTTGTGATGGTAACAGGCTCTGTCTCACATGGACAATCACCCCAAACTGAATGGAATCCTCTTGTAGCTGAAGATTTTCTCTATTTACCCTCTTTCCTTTAGAGGAGGGGAGTCCAAACTTTTTTTCAACGTTTTTCACCAAGGGCCATATGCGGTAAAATACACAAACAGCCGGGCCACTCACTCGAGGTGAAGTACGTATTGCCTCACCTGGTTTATTTAGGTAAACTAAATATAATTTTGGAATTTGCTGAGGGCCAATTAACAATGGATCATGGGCTGCAGTTGGCTCGCAGGCCGCAGTTTGGACACCCCTGCTATAGAGAATCCTTAAGTCTCTGCTTTGGTTTTGGTAAGAAGAGTAACAGGGGTCTGCACAGAGTCCTAGGTTCAAGGAATATCACTTCACTTGAGAGAAGCTGACCTTGGAGCTCCGAGTTTTCTTTCATTGTTTTAAACTTATGAATGTGAGATTGGTACTATGACAATTGCATGTGTCCTAATGATTCTTTGGATTCTGAAAAAAGAAACAAAAACAGTCGACTAGAGGGATTTCAAGATGTATTAATTCAACTCTGAAAATGTTTAAGAGCCCACAGGCTAAGGCTAAGCAGAATAAGAATTTAGGAAGGAAAGAAACTGAAACCTTAATTTCTTTGAAATTTTGCTTAAGAACTATGAATTTTGATATCCCAGACTTCCTGAGTTTACAAGGAAGCTCAGGAAGATTTAAGATTTGCTGCTTAATTTCTCCCCAGATATCTGGCAAGCGAGGCTTCACGTCACTGCTTAATCTCCGGTGAGTTCTTTTAAGTAGCCTAGCTAGGCCTCATTTGGTATGGATATTTGAATGAACAATAATTGTTTTGGTTTAAGGTATAGCATGGCTTCTCGGAACAAGATCTAGACTATCTACTCATGATCCCGGGAGGCCAACGCAACCGTGACGTTTAGGGATTTTTGCCTCATGAAGTTGGAAGCAGGACTCCTGATCCTGTATAATATGAACTTCATTGTTAAGCCCAAAGGGTTAAGAGACCAAAAATCTATAGACGGTGGAAAATAAATCTTTTCTCCTTCTAGCATTCTATTTCTCTCACAAAGCAGGACTTCACCAGTTTGACAGTATTGGGAAAAGCAGCTTCTGTCCTTTTCTCTACCTCCTCACTCACTCCTCCCCAACGGAAGAATAACTCTTCAGATCGTTGAGGGGAGAAAGGGACCAAGAAGCATGCCCAGCTTAGCCAATTCCAAAAGGACAACTCACATGGTGGGTGTTTTCTGTTCTGCTCCTCTGTCCATGAGGCAGGAGCATTTGGTTTAGGTCTGCTTTCTGAAGGTAGGTCAGAAACTGCTTTATTTGTGTACTGTCCATAAAACTAGGCGGGCTAGGGGCAGAGATTCTGGGTAAATGTGTGTGCTCTGCAGACCAACCTCTCCCTTGAGGGGTCATTCCAAGGTCTACCTTGGGAGAAAAAATTAGGAAGCCAAATGATACCATTTATCTAAGCTGAGTTCTCCAACCCATGTGGTTATAATAATAACATAAAACTGATATTTTGACCTCTATATGTCCTTTACTTTTCAAATCTGTCCAAGTTTGAAACTAATTAAGGGTGTGAGCAATGACCAACCTCAGATCCCAGCAGATCCCAATAGCTACTTAGCATGTACCAGACACTATGTTAAGAGCTTACAAGCATTGTTTCATTTAATTCTCACAACAATTCTATGAGATTCACATTGTCATTTCTTCCACCTGACAGATAAGGAAATTGAGGCTAAAAGAGCTGAAGTGACCTGACCAAAGCCACATGCAACTAGTAACCGTGGATCTCAGACAAGTAAGTGGATCCAGCCTGTTGAATGCATCCTATGATGTAATCACCTCTGAACATTTTAGGAAAAGATGAGAACAGAGCTCCAGTTTATCCTTGTTGTAGACAATATACAATTATGGGACCATCAATCTGCTGTGAATACTGTCTAAAGCAGATCTTGTCTGATATCTTTCAAACTAAGCTGTGCAAAGTCTTGACTAAGTTAAAAGTTAAATTAAAACAAATTGCTTCAGACTCTTAATTTCTGTGTTCTTTTTTCATTTATGATACTAATTTCACACCTGTGAAATTTTTTACATGAATTATGAGAGTCAATATGGTTAGATCATTAACTAGTTCCCAATTCAACATCGAACTTCTACTATTAATACAATGTGACAGTATTTTCAACACGTAGCATCAAGGGTAATTAATAACAATAGCCAATAGTTCCTAATACAATCTTATATAAAAATGATCAAAGATAGCCCTATTAGATTTCATCTTAAACAAACTGCCCTAAGTATTTCATTGGGATTTTGCCTCTACCTTTGTAGTTTAGCTACTTATATGAGACCATTTTAATTATAAGTCTATAAGATACCAAACACCATAACTTTACAACCATGAAAATCAATAATGAAATCAATGTAATGTTAGGTTACCCGTTCGATAATAACCCTGACAACTCAATGCTAAAACTGATGAGCACTTCAAATTTTTACACATAATCTCTTAGAGAAATGAAAGAATAACAGACTGCTAGAGCACGTAGCTATCATAATCACATGAGAAATATATTTTGGGCTTTAAGTGCATTCAAGAAAATGCTTCTAAAATTTTTAGCATTGAAATGTATCTACTATAATTCGTGAATTACTTAATTATACTTTAATTCTATATTAGTATATCATAAAAATGTTGCCTTTGAAAGAAAATGTTAAAGCATGTAAAATGGAAGAATGTGAAGATATCACTCTGAGGCTCCCTTCTGGGGGGATTACTGGTGTTGTATTTTTACCTCTGAAATTGGTTTCTCATAGACATCTTCTCCTATGGATTTCTCCTGGGCTAGGATGGCATCTCGGTGCAGAACCCGCAGCACTTTCTCTGGCTCCGCACACCCGTAATGAGCCTCCAGAACCTCAGGCTTTGTTTTCTCCGTCTTCAGCATGTGGATCACATCTTCTCTGGCCTGTGATAGAAAGGGCAGCAAGGTTAGATGCTCAACAACGTAAATCACATGCCAGGCTCACAAAATCAGCACGGAGCTTATTGAATACATCCCCCACCTCTTCAGGGCTATCAGCAAATTCACTGGGTCTTCTGTTATTTTTTACCAAAAGCAGATTGGCAAGCAGATACTCTGCTTCAGGTTGCTAGGAAGCAGGCAGGCAGAAAAGGGTTTGTGCTAATATTAACTACATAAAAATTGTTTTTTCTAAGTAGCAATGATTCTGAGAGGGAGCAAGACGGCTCATGAGATACTTGCTTCCTCTCAGTGCACAATTTAATGTTTTAATGTCAATGACAATGTAACATCTTCTAGTTTTCTATTTATGCTCAGTGTAGTATTCAAATCTGGTTTCAGATAAAACCCTGCTCTCCCCATTCTAGTTATGACTCCAAGTGTAATTAACCCAAACAGCCTTTATTGGTAATTTCCTGTTTCCCATCAAGTGATTTATTTTGCACAGAAACACATGGCTGGGAACTCACATGGTGCTGGGCTGGGCTTTTCAATCTGATGTATTCACACTGACAGTGGAAATTTAACCCCTGTAACATACAGACTGCCAGTCAGATGAGTCAGTTTGGCGGGGTCTGAGATATTCTTTTGGTTTCTTAGCAAAACTTTAGCATCTTGTTGAAGCTCTTGAGAAAACCACATAATTATAGGTTTTATATCATATTGACTATGATCCCCACCACATAATGCAAATACATCTGGATGTATTTTCTACTGGTTAGTAATAATTATCTTTTTAGTTATAAGAAGCTGTCATTTGCTAACTGTACGCCCATCTAGTCATGTAACTTGTTTCTCCAGTAACAATGGTGGATATGAAGTATCCTGACTTCATTCCAACTTATACTAAAGAATAAACTGGTTGGCAACAGAGTTTCAGTCTGTGACAATGGAATAGAGTTTCCCCCTGTGTTATGCTATCTATGGGTTTGAAATTATAAACCAAGTTCATTATCATGGTATTGTAAACATGGGAGCTAACTAGCTAGCCCTAATTTAGGACCATTATAAAATTTGTTTTTCTTGAAGTTTCTCACTTTTATTGCTTTTTCATAATTAATTAATCAAATTCCAGATGGCTAAAGACTAATTTATTATAGAAACATCAATGGACTGAAATTTGCAGATTTTCTCATGTTGTTTCTGCTACATATAATATGCTCATTTCAAGACAAACATGGAAAATGTTAATTTTGAAGAACCTAGCGTTTTGGAATTAGCAAGATAGTTAAAATCAGAAAACAGTTTAATGGAAAGGCAAAGAGTCTCCACGCAGGGTGAAAGGACATAGAGATGCAATGTCAGACTAGCTTTGTACAAGTTTTTTAAAGGTACCAGGAGATATAGCATTGAGTCCGAGTGCAGCTTTCCTAGTGAGCCAAGAGTGGGCTGTATTTGCCCACTTTCACCACTTTTATCAACATAGTTCTGGAAGTTCTAGCCACAGCAATCAGACAAGAAAAAGAAATAAAAGGCATCCAAATTGGAAAGGAGGAAGTAAAATATTCATTATATGCAGATGACATGATACTATATATAGAAAAATCCCAAAGACTCCACCAAAAAAACTATTAGTAGTAGATAAATGAATTTAGTAAAGTAGCAGGATACAAAATTAATATCCAGAAATCAATTGCATTTGTATACACCAATAACAAACTATCAGAAGGAGAAAATAAGAAAATAATCCCATTTACAATTGCTTCAAAAACAATAAAATACTTAGGAATAAATTTAACCGAGGAAGTAAAAGACCTATACTCAGAAAATTATTGAAGAGAGAAATTAAAGAAGATACAAATAAATGGAAACATATACCATGCTCAGGATAGGAAGAATTAATTTAGTTAAAATGTCCATACTACCTAAGGCAATATATAGATTCAATGCAATCCCTATCAAATAACCAATGACATTTTTCACAGAACTAAAACATATAATTCTAAAATTTATATGGAACCATAAAAGATCCCAAATAGTCACAGCAATCTTGAGAAATAAGAACAAAGTGGGAGGTATCACGCTACCTGACATCAAATCATACTGCAAGGCTATAGTAATCAAAACAGCATGGTATTTGCATAAAAACAGAAACATAAATCAATGGAACAGAATAGAGAGCCCAGAAATAAATCCATGCCTATGGATTTAATGACCATGCCTATAGTCATTTAATCTATAATAATGAAAGCAAGAATTTACATTGGGTTAAAGACAGTTTATTTAATAAATGGTGTTGGGAAAATTAGACAGACACACGTAAGAAAATGAAGTTGGACCACCTTCTTATGCCATATACAAGAATAAATTCAAAATGGATCAAAGACTTAAATGTAAGACCTGAAACCATAAAACTCCTAGAAGAAAATATAGGAAGTAAATTTGCACACGTTACCCTCAGTAATATTTTTACTGATATATACCCTCAGACAAGGGAAGCAAAAGGAAAAATAAATATGTGGGATTACATCAAACTAAAAAGTTTTTTTCACAGCAAAGGAAACCATCAACAAAACAAAAAGGCATCCTACTGAATGGAAGAAGATATTTGTCAGAGATACATCTGATAAGGGGTTAATATCCAAAATTTATAAAAAACTCATACAAGCTCAGCACCAAAAAAACAAACAACCCAATTAAAAAATGGGCAGAGAACATGAAGAGACATTTCTCTAAAGAGCACATACAGATGTCCAACAGACATATGAAAAAATGTTCAACGTCACTAATCATCAGAGAAACGCATATAAAAACCACAATGATATACCACTTCACCCCGGTCAGAACAGCTATCATCAATAAATCAACACACAAGTGCTGGCGAAGATGTGAAGAAAAGAGAACCCTTGTGCACTGTTGGTGGGATTGCAGATTGGTGCAGCTGCTATGGAAAACTGTATGGAGGTACCTCAAAAAATTGAAAATGGAACTACCTTATGACCTAGCAATTCCACTCCTGGGTGTCTATCGAAAGAAATCCAAAACTAATTTGAAAAAAATATATATGCACCCCTATATTTATTGCAGCACTATTCACAATAGCCAAGATATGGAAATAACTAAAATGCCCATCGATAGACAATTGGATAAAGAAACTGTGGTATATTTATACAGTGCAGTGTTTCTCGGCCATAAATAAGAATGAAATCTTACCATTTGCAACAACATGAATGGATGCAGAGAATATTATGCTAAGTGAAATAAGTCAGACGCAAAAAGACAAATACCATATGATCTCAATTATATTCGGAATCTAAAGAACAGAATAAATGAACAAACAAAACAGAAATAGACTTAGAGATATAGGAAAAAAAAGAAACAACACCTGAGGGTTGCTAGATGGGAGGGAGGTGGAGATGGGGAGAAGGTAAAGGGATTAGAAAGCACAAATTAGTAGTCACAATATTGTCATGGGGATATGAAAGACAGTTTGGGGAATATAATCAATAATGTTGTATGATTTTGTTGGGTGTCAAATGGGAACTTGTCTTATTAGGGAGAACTTTCATGGACTGTGTAGATGTCTGGCCACTGTGCTATATACCTGAAGCTATAACTGAATAATATTGTATGTCACCTGTAATTTAATACATATATTATATATATTAAATATATACATATTTAATACATACATATTTAATATAATATATAATTATATATGTATATATATACATATATACATATATACATATATATACATATATATACATATATATATACATATATATATATATATATGTATATATATATATATATAGTCATGGGATGTGGAGTACAGCATAGAGAATAGAGTCAATGGAACTGTAACAGCTATACATGATGTCACAGGGGTAGTAGATTGGGGGAGGGAGGTTATCACTTTGTGAGGGGTGTAGATGTCTAACTAGCACATTGTTTTGTACACCTGAAACTAATTTAAAAAACAAAAAGACTGGGCTGTATTTCAGCTCCTATCAATCCCCTCTGCCAGGCACCCTTGTGGAAGGCACAACTCCATCTCTGTATGCAGTAGCTCTGGACTAAAGGAGCCTAAGGTATGTCGATGATTTTTGGTCTCAGGCAGGAAATGCTCCCTAAGTTTATCGCACACAGGTGACTATATATAGCATCTTCTAAAAAAATGTTTCTCAAACCTGACTGCATTGGAATCACCTCGGGAACTTCCAAAAATCCAGGCCATCCCAGACCAATTACATTCAAACCTTTAGTACTTTTTAAAGCTCTTCAGGTGGTTTCAGAGTTGAGAATACTATTCCACACTAAGCAGTTAAGAGACCTAGTAACAATACTAAATACAAATCCTTGGCATTGTCCCATCTAAACTTCCCCATTTCAGTGTATGTATCATCTTCAAGTGCATTTCCTTTTACTGTTCATAGAAAGGTGTCATCACTTTACTTCTAAATTTAAGTCAACCTTTTGTTTGGGCCAAAACTGAAGGAAAAAAAGTTGTCTTAAAAGAAGAAATACAGGGATATGAATTTAGTGATTTATGGAATGATAGAAGGAAATATTTAGAATTACATTTGGAAGGGAAAAAATGGCAAGAATGGAAGACTATCTCAATAACAAACTATTTTTTTTCTATCTTTAAATCAGGTAAAGTAAAGGCTGTTTTCTAAAGTCACATTTTAACATGTGAAATACAAAGACTTATAGGGCAGACACAGAATGTACTGTATTTTGAATAATAAACTGAGATGCAGATTGATCACGAAATCTAAATATTTCAAATCATCTGCTCCCTTGCTCTCTGAAACAGATTATAGTAGATGTTTAAGAAGGGAATAGAATAAAAGCAGAAGTCATAATCTTCAGAAAGAAAATCATTACAGAAGCTTAGAAAATAGACTTGAGCATATAGCACTTGGGTAATTTAGAAAAAAATTGAAAGAGCAAAAGAAAACGGCTTAGAAGATGCTATTTTTATTCTCTCTGTCTCTTTTGCTTATATATATTTTCTAAATTTTCTACAGTGAACATGCAATTAATTTTATAAAGAAAGACAAAGTTATGCTTTCTAAAGAATGAAGAAATACTTCATCATTCTGATTTCACATAAATGAAACAAAGGCAAATAATGTAATATAAAGCTCTCTTTTTTTCATGTACCCAATGCTGAGAAAGCTGTCTTCATTCTAGTTATAGACAAGCCGATAGATAGTGTCTCTGGGATTTAGAACAAAGGAGGCTATAAAACCAAAATTGCCCAAATGATTATTGTATATTCTGGTTTTTGACATTGTTTTGATTCCTTTTATAATTATTTCAAACACAGCAGTGAAGCCATAGATACAACAGCACTGAGCTGGGTAAGCATATGGAAAACAGGGCAGTGTAAGATTATTGCTTTTCCCATCTAATATTTATTCTGATTAGTCACATTCTGACTGTTCAGCTGAGCAAATCATAGCAGAACTATTTCCATATGGCATTTCCAGAAATGACACTTCTGAAAAAAATGTTTGTCTCTAATTGTGGATTAAGGTAATCAGAGAGTGGCTCTCAAATGTAAACTAAATCAAATAATCCTGAGTGCATAAATTGCACTGCTAGTTAGCATAAGTTTCCATGATCTGAGCATAAAGGAAATGAAATAAATCTTAAAGCTATCAGGCAAGTAAAAATTTGAATTAACATGGAAATAAAATTCACAGCATGGAATAATAAAAGGAGCCCAGCTTTGAAAACACTCAGAATTCATCTCCAATCCCAGGTATGCTGTGTGATTTGTACAAGTTGCTAACATTGCTTTGACCGAATTTTATTGTCTGTGAAAAAGGATTTTAATAACTTTTTAAAACAATTGTTGTTAGGATGAAATTAGCTATCAGTGTATAAAGTATAGAACTTGGCACACAGTAGGTGCCAAGCCAACAGTAGCATTTACTTTAGTTTCTATTAGGTCTCCATCATTAAATATCTTTTTGCTACATGGGGAGAAAAGGAATTTTATAAGATATATTTTTTGTAACATTTAAGACTAATATAGTTCAACAGACTAGACAGTGCACAATTTGCCCTTAAGAAGATTTTTTTCAAAAAGGAATTTTTAAATCAGAATAGCCCCTTTCCAAAAGTTAATCTCCCTGACTCAATTTTCTTGTCTGTAAAGTGAGAATACCAACCCCTCTATGTCACAGGAACCTGCAAGGCTCTAACAAGATAATGCAAATAAAAAGCTTTTAAAACTGTACATAGGTAGCAATTTCAGTTTAAAAGTTTAAGCTATTCGGTTTAAAAATATGTAAATATTGTTGGTATTTTTCTCTTTGACCAAATCTTTCTATTCTCTTAGGAGAAAACAGCTTCTTTCTCTCTAACTAATATGAAACACCTATTTGTTCTTTCCCTAAAAATGTGCTTATGCTCGAACTGTATTAATTGTGATATGCTACATATACCATACATTTCATTCTTAGCTTAATTGCCCTAGACACTAATTACCAAAAACAAGAAGCTAGGGTTATGTAACACTGTGTATTACAGTATACATTTAGAACTACACTAGAAATAACTTTAGTAAGTTCATCATGAACTTACTAAAAGCTTTTTAATTTCTATACTAATAATCAGGGATGAAATATAAATGTTGCCTATAAATTATTGCTAATTAAAATAGTTTAATAGTAAATCAATCATTAATATTGTGATATCTCTTTAATTAATGGGTTAATGAAGATGACTATGTGATCACAACAAATGTTTTCACTACTTTAAACATGATTCAACTTATATAAATAAGATCTTACGTTTTGGGGATAAAACCACTTTACATTTTTGTTTTGAGAACCTTCTTGATTTTGTGTAAGATAATTAAATTAAAGATGTAAGAAAGTTCCTTGAACACTACTATTTTCACACAGAAGTTTTATCGGAAGTGGTTCAACTTCTGGGTTCCCAGGTTGCTGCTAAGTAGATCACTGCTTGTCCATATATGTAAAAAGACCCAAAGGGAAGAATACTTTGACAAGTACTCTACAAAAGGGACAGAAGGCGGTGGGGGGTATGAGGCGGAAAAGCTTACTAAAAATGCTCAATTTATTTAGTCCTAATGATGGAGGAGAATAAATACGAGATTGGGGTACAGAAACAGCCACAGAGGGGTCACGTCCTTCTCATCCATTCTATGTGGTTTCTTTTTGTGCCAAGGGTGGGATATGGAGGCCAAGAGCAAAGATTTCCCCACAGAACTGAAACTGCACCAGGTAGAGCAAGGAATTATCTCAACGGGCTGCATAAGAAGCTGATTCAAAACATGTGGGGGCAGCAAAGAGCTACTCTGCAAAGCCCAGGGGCCAACAGGTGAGTGTGTGGTTCATTTTATAAAATCAAAGGAGGGTATCTGGGCTTTGCTGGGAGATCAGGGATGGGGGTGGGGTAAGGACAGGTAAGACACAGTACACGGGAGCCCAAACAGGCAGCATAGTTGAAAAGAGGGCTAAATCCAATCATTCATTTGAAAAATATTTGTGCACATTTACTTTGTGCAATGCATTGCATTCAGTATTGGAGATGTATACTCATATAATTGCATTCTCAGAGAGTCAAGTCTACAGGAACATAGACAAACAATTGAAAGCTATTTACAATACAACATGATAAGCCTTAGGATGGAGGAGATACAATAAGCTAAGAACTTCATTTAGAAAAACACTTGACTTGAATCCGCCTAATGGAGAAGGCTTCCTGGAGGAAGTGACCAAAAATCTCACAAGTACTTGAGTCAAAGAATAGGAAGGTAGTTAGGGTGAGAGTGTTCCTGACCAAGAGAAGACTATAGGCAAAGGCCACACAGATTTAGATGCATGGGCTGGGGCAAGATGAGGTTGGAGTGATAACCAATGGGCAACTCATGAACAGCCTTGTAAAACTGGCAGTGAGTTGGCATTTTATCACGGAACAGCAAGAAGCCTTGGAATTTTTAAGTAGCATCTGTTGGCACACCCCAGGAAATGCAATTTAAAATATCTCTGCAGGTGATCTAAAGCACAGCTGCACTTAGAAACCATTGCTTTAGGACAAATAGACCAATTCAGCAACAAAAGCACTTAAAATGTTTGCTGTGTTAGCTCAAGGTTCCCAGCAAGGTTGTCTGATTCCCGGGGACTTGCTTGCCCCAGAGGGTTCTCATGTTCTCACTGTTTGATCAGTTCCACTGATCCTTCTTCAGCAAGGAATCATGGTACTTCAGACCAGTAGCTTAAATCAGGAGGCTCCCTGTAAACTGTTGGAAGTGTTTGCCAGTTCTGGGCAAACAAGGGTGACCAATTGGTCCAGTTTTCTTGGGACCATGAGCAGGGTCCCACAAAGTGGGACTTTTGAAAATCATGTTGGTCATCCTAGGGCAAACAAAAGTGGACAGAAGACTGGATATTCTAAAATGACCCTGCGTCTTGCAGGGCAGCCATAGTGGACTTACGATACTCAGGAACTGAATTTCATTGACAGCTTTCCAAAACTTAGCTTTCTTAAAAGGAAAAATGCCATTATTGATAATTATTCCTGGTGACAATTTTAACTGTTTTTTAAACTTGTGTGATTTTCTAATTTGTGGGGAAAAACCTATAATGAGTAGGAAAGAATGTTTAGTTCTTATACTTGTGAATGGAAAAGGGGCCCCATATTAAACAAGTTCAGGAGACTGAAAATAACCACATAAGATGGCATGAGCATAAAAAAATTTTCATAAGTAAATCGGTCATGGCAGGAAGTAACATCTATAGCCAAAAGCTTCCTTCATAAAGTTAATCTGTGTCATTAAGTGGGCCTGTCTATTGTCTTTTTGCACCTAAGATGACATCCTCGGAATGTCAGTAATCCTTTTTCTGGACCAGAGCTGGAAACTACAAAATATCTTGTTATTATCATCTGATTACCAGCTCTACGTGCTGTAAAAAGCAAACTATTAGCTATCCAGCACCCCACCTATGTAAAAGAAGTACCTGTCTCTCCAATTTACTTTTATCCAATCCCAGTGATTTCCCTGCTTTGTTTTCTCCGACCCCCTTAATTTACCACCAATGGATTTCATGTCACCCTCCTCTTTTGATTCTATGTATAAAATAAGCTGCAAGCCACCATTTTGTGGACTATTTTCTCAATCTGTTAAGATTTTGCTTCCCGGCAATTATCGTCAGTTTGGTTCAAATAAACTCTTATACGCTTTCTGGATGTTTTTCGTCAACATACCCATGTGACACAGCTTTTTCTACACTTCTAAAATGGGAATGTGTGTAACTCTGGGAAGACAGCGTGGAATCAAATGAGCCTTGGAGCCTTGAGTCCAACACGGTGCATCCTCCTGAAGCACTAAAATTACTTCAAGACTTGGAGTGAGTGGTAAATAATTTAAAAACCTTTCAAAACATTGATAAAATTTTCATATTTACTTGAATGTTTAGGGAAAAACTCTAGACAAAAAACACTTGCTTGAGGTGGATAGCTTGGGATAAATTCTTAGACAATGCCACCATGATTCCCAATACAGTGTCCTACTCACCCAGGTCGAGACGGAACATATAGAGGTGGGAAGTTTGAGAAGCCTGCTCCTGCTTTCTGTCACTGCACATATCGAACAAGGCAATTCCCTGCCGATAGCTGCTGACTTTTAAGTGGTGGAAGCATTTTGAGGAAAGAATAGATCTATTTCTCTGCTCATGGAAGAACCATAATGTCACAGTTCCTAAATGCTATCACTTTTTGTATTATTTAGTTAGCTACCTAAATATGGTCTTATTGCTACCATGAACCAAGGCGCCGTAGAAAAGATGATTCTGGAAGACCAAGGCATGCTGATTCCGTGAAAGCTTTCCCATTCTGGGAACTCAACTCAATGTTCTGTATCTATTTAAATAAAGTGATCTATTAGTTTACTTGTCTATTTCTTTATTCGGCTGTGAGCTACTTTGACGACAGGGACTGTGTCTACAGTCAGCCCACATGACAGGCACTCAGTAAATATTTATTGAAATAAAGAAAAGTAAAACAAGTGATGTGAAGTCAGAGAGACATAAACTGGCACCGAAAATCTCCGAACAACCTTAACTACTTAGCCTTGTTTAAAAGATCTAAACAATTACATTTTGTCAACTTCTACTCTTCCATCTGACAGACTTGTCTACAGTTTAGGAGTCTCTTTGTTCTTAAATTTATTCCAAAAGAAAATTATGTAAACTGAATAAGGAAACAGTACATTCCACCAGAATGTTGCAACAGGAAATGGACTATCTTGAACTCTCATACAAATTGAATTATACTATTTACCCAAGTTAGGTAAGTAGGAATATTATAAATGTATTACAAGAAAAAAGCTATGTAATTATGATGGTATTAGCTATTACTGAAGAAATCAAATGCATTTTGTCTCCTGAATTTTAGAAAGCAAAGTTAACATGATTAGTAATACAGTATATAAGGAGAAGATTCAGACATGGTTAGTTTACAGAGCCACTGAAACTAAAAATGTGTCTTTTGGTTTCTCTGGAGAAATCTCTCTCCATAACTATATGGTCAATTGTAGCCTAATAGTCTATACAGTCTATAAGATACTCCTTTCTAGTACTTCAGACTGAAAATCATCCAAAAGGTATATTTTATTAAAATATCACAAGCAGATGCTATTTTCATGTTAAAACTTGCTTTAATTATCACCCATAATAGCTTGAATTTTTAAAAGTATAATTTCTTGAAATCCCACTGATTTTTTTTTTTTTTTTGCAGAAATAGAAAAATACATCCTAAAATGCATATGGAATTTCAAGGGACCCCAAAGAGCAAAAACAATCATGAAAAAAAACAAAGTTAGAAGGTTCACACTTTCTAATTGAAAATTTACTATAAAGCTATAGTAATTAAAACACTGTTGTACTGGCATAAATACAGATGTATAGACCAGTGGAATAGATTAGACAGCCCACAAATAAACCCTTGCATATATGGTCAAATAATTTTCAATAAGGATACCAAGACCATCTCAACAAACGATGGGAAAACTAGAATACACATGTAAAAGACTGAAGTTGGACCCTTACATTATACCATATACACAAATTAACTCAAAATGAATCAAAGACCTAAGTGGAAGAGCTAAAATTCTTATAAGAAAACATAGGGGGAAAACATCATGACACTGAATTTGGCAATGATTTCTTGGATTTGACATGAAAAGCACAGGCAACAAAAGAAAAAATAGATAAACTGAACTACACCAAAATTTGAAACTTCTGTGTATCAAAGAACACAATCAACAGAGTGAAAAGCAAACCACAGAATGGGAGAAAATATTTGCAAAAATAAGTCTGGTAAGGGATATATATCGAGACTATATAAAGAACTCCTACAACTCAGCAACGACAACAAAAAGAACTGATTAAAAAGTAGGGGGGAAAAAGTAGGTAAAGAGCTTAAATAGACATTTCTGTAAAGATATACAAATGGCTAACAAACACATGAAAAGATGCTCAACATCACTAATCATTAGGGAAATCAAAAAAGTACAGTAAGATACCACTTCAGTACTCTGGTTTCTCTTCAGGCTGTATAAATCTTTTGCCTGTTACTAAAGATTTCTGTGGAGAAAAGCAACTGTGAGTTTTAACCCAATTAAAAAAAAAAGGATACAACTTCATATGCATTAGGATGGCTATCATCCATAAAACAGAAAATAAGTATTGGCAAGGATGTGGAGAAATTGGAACACTTTTGCACTGCTGGTGAAAATGTAAAATGGTTTAGTCACTATGGAAAACAGTATGGTGGTTCCACAAAACATTAAAAATGTATTAATACATTAAAAATGTATTAATGAATACCAAATGAATAAGCAATTCCACTTCTGGGTATAAACCCAAAAGAGTTGAAAGCAGGGACATTCATGTTCATAGTAGCATTATTGACTCTAGCCAAAAGGTGGAAACAACCCAAGTATCCATTGGCAGACGAATGGATAAACAAAACGTGGCATATACATACAATGCAACATTATTCAGGCTTAAAAAGGAAGGAAATTCTGACACATGCTACAACAGGAATGAACCTTGAAGGTACTATGCTAAATGACATAAGCCAGTCACAAAAGCACAAATACTATACAGCTCCACTTATATGAGGTAATTAGAATAGTTAAATTTATAGAGACAGAAAGAATAGTGGTTGTCAGGGACAAGGGACACAGGCAGGGAGAGTTGTTGTTTGATGTGTACAGAATTCCAGGTCTGGAAAATGAAAAAATGTCTGGAGTTGGATGGGTGGTGATGTTTCACAAACTGAATGCATTTAATGCCAATGAATGGTACACTTAAAAACGGCAAAAATGGTAAATCTTATGTATATTTTACCACAGTTTAAAAAAACTTAAAAGTACCTTGTTCGTCCTCAAAAAAAATTTGAATAAGGAAAGAGAATAAAAATCATCCCCAATCCTTTGTCTAGAGATTCCCACTTTTAAAAAAGGTGAAATTCAAAAAAAAAAGGTAAAATTCCATGTAATCCATTATAAACGTGCTGTCATATTTTTTTGATTAGTTAGTTGAATGTTATAGTCATCTGTGGACTAAAACACATTTTCATTACTTATGTGGTTTTCTTCTTTCTTCTTTTTTACACACATCGGGATATTAATAGTGTGACAGCTGCTGTGTCTCGGATTCGAAATTAGATAAGGTCACAGGCTCCCCCTTGCAGTGCTGTGACAGTACAGTGTATAATTTCTTAAATTCCAAGACTAGAGCCTTTTTGTTCTGTGCTCATCAAGACCTTGAGCAGAGCCCTTAAACTGCCCACCCCTTTGTGTAATCAGGTCCAGCAGATAAAGTCCAGCTTTCTATGAACCAGTTGAGAAGCTGAATTCCTTAAAACAAGAGAGTAGTCATCGCTAAGGCACAACTAGATGATTATTTTCTCACTGGGGTTGTTTATCCAGCTCTGTAAATTTAATCCCCTCAACATAAACCCACTAGATAAGATCCAGGACAGATAAAGCGTCTGTACCAGATCTGGTACTAGACATCTCTGTAGAGATAGCTCTGGTACATATGGCTCTGCTTATTAGGTTAAACTTTCTTCACCTCCTTCCTTTCTCCTATGATTGTCTCCTTTTCAGATGGTCTCTAGAAGTTATTTTTCAAACTTGAGCAAAGTCCTTCAGTGTGATCCTGTCTGGAGGATTGACTGGCAGAGTGGCCTTGCCACAGGGCTATTTGCATGAGGAACCAAGACTCTTCTGGGAAACAGCTGATCCCATGGGAGGAAGGGAACCATTTTGGTTGAAGGACAATGGAGCAGGGTCAGAGGGGAAGGGTGAGTCTGAGGGCAGCACAGTGTCTGTCACTCAGACTCCCCTCCAGCCCAGCCCCCGCCACTCATGCCTGAGTCCCAGTGTGAGGGCCTGCCATAAAAGACCCAAATAATCAGTAGAGGAATTGGTAAATTAGAATTCAAGGCATTGAGCTTCTACAGTAAGGGGGAAGGCAGGAAGGGGCAGCCCTCTGTATCTTGCATCATGCTCTCAGGATAGACATCAGCCTGAGCAGCCTCCAAGTAGACAGCAACTGATATAAACAGAAGAGAAAGACTTTGGGGCACAAAGAGCAGCGCTGGCTGGGCTTCCAGCAGGCTCTTACAGGGGCGGCCATCATTACCACAGTGGGTTGGAGCAGGAAAAAAGGGCAAAATGGCAGCGGCCAAATGGTAGCGCTGAGGACTGGGTGGAACATTTGTGGGTCATCCTGTGAGGACTTCCATTCCAGCCTTTCCCACAGAGCAGGTGAGCAGAGGTAGAAGGGGGGAAAACTGGCCTCGTGGCTTTGGTTTTATCCTGGTGAGGGCTGAAAACTACGGGTAATACTTTTTCAAATGGGAAAAAACTTCAACTAGACACGGTAAGACTACATCATCAAGGTAGACTTTATACATGTGGTTTATTTGAATCACATAACATTGAGTTCCTTTGGATTTGTGGTGTTTTTTGATGTATTCATTGCAGCCCTTGACCTAAATAAATTCTACAGTTATGACATATATTTGACCAACTTAGAACAATTAGAGTTTAATTTTTTGAACAAAAATACAAGCAAATCTCAGCCATTATGAACCTATGGGGAATGTCACACTTACATTTACTTTATAACTAATTGAGAGTTAGTACTTTAAATACTAAAGCTTTTTCATTTTAAGGGTTTGGGAATAAGGACATCCTGTAATCAATTAGAAAGTCCCTCCCCTCTTAAAAATTATAATGTACATAAGTAAATATCTTTTTGAGAACTTATAGTGGTCATCTAAATATCAATTGTCCTGCTGTGCTGAAGATGTATATTGTTATGTGGTTCCTTGATCCACTTGCTTTTTGTCTTTCTTTTTATACAAGTTCCTGATGTAAACTTAGAGCTAGTTTTTTTGTTTGTTTGTTTTTGCTTATTTTTACACCTACTCAAGAGAAGCAGTGTGGTAGAAAGATCAGGCCCTTGGGAATCTTGAGTTAGAAACACACATCAGCACTACTGCAAATGTGACCTTGAATGAGTGAGTTAGCTTAGCTTCTCTAAACTTAGTGTCTTTATCTGTAAAATGGGTATAGCAGTAGCTACCTCACAGGTTTTACATGGGCTAATATATAAAGATACCAAATGTTACCCTTTGGGAATCAAACAGACAAATAATGGCTCCAATGACCTTCAACCAGTTAACTCTGAACTTCAGTTTCCTTACCTGTATGACAATGAAATATATATGAAGTGACTAATAATAATGTCCGGAATACTGTATATGCCCAATAAAAGGCAATTTCCTCTTTTCTTTTCTCGTAAGAGTGAATTGGCTGATGCAGAACAGCTGAACTACTGGGCAACATAACCAAAAGCCTTTCCACAAACTGAATCAATAAATCAAAGGCTAAGTTTTTTCTCATCCCTGTTGCTCTCAATATCCTGTGACTGCCCAAACCACTCATAACATCAGAGATTCCTATGCCACAAACCTAACAGATAACCGGCAAACCCATGTTGGCTTATCCTGTGCTTCTGAGCTTCCTGCACTATTTGTTGATGTGATTTGAAGGAGAACTTCCCTCCCTAATTCGAGACTTTGGATTACACTGTTTGCTGTAGAGTCTCAGTTCGTTCATCACCACTGTCAAAAGATTATATTGCAGCAGAAAGGACTTAACATTTTTTCTAAACTTTTCTGAGTATTCTATTTAAAACCTGGCATTAGTAAGAAACAATGTTAAATAGCACATCTTGTGCAGGCTCTCACGCTGAAAGCAGGCATTGCTTATAAATGAAGGTGCGACACAAGCCAAGGCCTCTGATTTAAGACAATAAAAATAACTACAAAAAATAGAGCTGTTAATTTTTTGAAATTGCATCTTTGATGTTTAATAAAATTCCTATACAGTGTTCCTACTTGGAATGTTCTTTTTGAAAGACATCAGATCTCAAAAAGCCACAAAATTTCTATACTATTTGTTATTTGCCAATTGCTTTTGATGGGTAATATTTGGCCTTCGAGTGCCATGTCTCAGTCTGAAATACCAAATCTACCCTTTCAAAGAGAAAATTTAGTTAATTACATCGACTCCTACAATTATCTTTCTTTTTCACTATATTGGACCAGAGATGGGGCACATGCAAAAAATATTTAAATAAGAAAAGCTCATGTGTATTGTTATCTAAGTGCTAGTGTTTAGGAGCTACATGATGCTCTGTGATTTGCAAATGGGCATAAAATTTGAAGAACTGACACTTCTGATGCCTGATACTTCCCTAATGACTATACTCACCAGTTTGTAATTCTAATTGCTCTCTTTTGTGTCCCTAGCCCCTAGCACAGTGATAGACACAAGTGGGTGCTCAATGAACATTTGTTAAATGTATGAATAATATGTAGGTGTTGTGTGTATGATTCTACTTATCCAACAACAATTTCCTGTGTTTCCCTTTTCCTAAGTGTTTACATTTGATCCTTTGAGGACAGAATAGCTTTTTTAAAATCTACCTTTTACCTTTCACGAGAGAAAGCTTAGATTCCAAAAGATATTGGCTTATTACTTTCAATAATATTCATGAAATTCCGGTCAAATCTCCCCATGATTCAGGTTCCTTATTGTATATAAGTAACAAATAGAAACAAAATGCAGTTGATTCTCATTATTTGCAGCAGTTATTTTCTGTAAAGTTACCACGAACATTAATTAGAGAATACTGAATATTGCTCCTGGGGGAAATAGAGTTTTATGTGTTTTTCTGTTTAAAGACAAAAGAATAGATGAATGAATATACCTGGGTAGTAATCTGACTTCTGTGTGAGGGAAAGACTATCTGAAATGACGAAGAAAATGATTAGAAATGATTCTACATGTAAAAAAAATCATAGCCAATTAAATGGCAAAAAAGAAAGAGAATTATTTCCAAGAATTTTGACAGATAGAGGGTAACTATCCTCAATTATAAAGAGTTTATGTATATCAGTGAGAAAAATACTAAGGCTCAATAGAAAAATATACAAAAGATATAAATAGACAAAACACAGATATATAAAATGTTCATTAGGAAATAGTTCAACTTAATTAACAACCAAAGAAATGTAAATTAAAGCTATAATGAGATACCATTGCTCACCCTTAAATCAGGACACATTTTAGAATTATAATAGCTATTACAAGTGAGAATTTGATTAATGGGCATTCTCATAATTTGGGGAGGAAGTCATCCGGATTCTGGAAAACAATTTGGCAATAGATGCACATAAGAGATTAAAATATTCATACTTTTTAATAGAGAAGTTTAACAAGAAGTTTAACAAGAAGGACAAAGATTGGTGCACAAATATGTTCATTACAATATGTTAATTTACAACAATGAAAAAATGGAAAAACCTAAATACTCAGTAATAAGGATATAGTTGAGTAAAATATAATGCTTGCATAAGACAAAATATTTTACAGACTTTAAAAATTCTATTTCAAAAAATGTTGAATGATGTAGAAAATGCTTATGACAAATTATATATATATATATATATATATATATATATATATATATATATATATCTCCAAACTTGTATGTGCACTGTGCTTGCAATTATGTAGAAAAGAAAAATGTGAATAAAATACTCACCAAAATATTCACAATTGTTTTCAAGGCTGGTAGAATTATGCAAGATTGATATTTTTTAGTAACTTTAATATTTCTAAATCAGTGTTTTTTAAACTTTTTTCAATTTCATTCTCCTAAGGAAACTTTTTAGATATTTTTTCCTAATCGCCTTCCTTTTGAAATTTTAATACCCCAGATATACTGTGTATCTGTTTATGCATAGTAGTCTTTTTGAGGGTCACAAACGATTGTGACATCTAAAATTCCTTTACCCCTCCAAGAACCAGTTTTTACCTTATTGGGAAGAATAGCACTCTCATTGAAAATCCATGTTCTAAATGATCTATTTTAAACTTGTTTTACTTTGAAAATCAGAAAAAAATACTTTGTAAAAGAAAGTTCTGAAATGGGTATTTTCAACTCAGAGTAATAAATCTCTAATAGTAGAATTTCTGGTCCTCTTATACCAGAAATATTGAAATATAGATCTTTGTATCATGCCTAAAATCGCTTGTGTAGGTGTACATCTATTCCAACTAATATGTCTGGCTCTCTATGTGCAATATGAAACTAATGCACAGAGGGTACCAAAATAATATATACACATTTCAAGAAAGGAAAATTGTATTAAAATTGTAATATTCAACATATACCGATAACAAAAGATGAATACAAGTCACGTTTGACGTCTGCAATTATGAGAGGTGCTCAAAGTGGTTACCAACAGCATAATTTTAATACAGGCTTTTCCTTTCTTAAAATTTGCATACAATTTTTTGGTACCCTCTGTATTTTGCTGAGAAGGACAGAGTTGAATTTAATAACAACCAATACTTACACTGAACCCTAGTATGAACAAATTTCTTTTCAGGGTATTTAATTTATTTCTCTTAACGTCATTCTACAGATGAAAAAAATAAGGCTCAATGAAATTAAATAGCTTTCCCAAGGTCACATGATTAGTAAGAAACAGTGTTATTTGACTTCAAAATATTTATTCTTTCCATTACCACTTGCTGCGGGGGTCAGTAAAAGCTTTCTGTGAAAATATGATAAAAGCACAAAGCAAGGGAAGGCCCCAGAATGAAATTCGCTGGGTAATGTTTCCTGTACTAACATTCATCCACAATGGTACGGCCACCATCTGCTCCAATTTCCCCACACTACATAACCTGATTGGCTTGCCATGATCTTGCCAACATTTTTTGAGCAGTGTCATCTCTTTAGTAACTTCCCTAAAAATGCCATGCTTCTATCTTCAGGCCAGAGAATGTGAGATAGTGAACCCAAACCTGTAAACTTACTTCTCTGACTCTCCAAGACCCCTTGCCAAGCCACTGCTGCTGGAAGACAGCCCTAGAGCATGACTTCTTGCAATGCACTTTGAAGTAGATAAAATATGCACTCATGGACATCTGTCTGTTATTTCCTGCACTCACAGCTTTGTTCTTCTTTATTGCCAGAGAAGTCTATGGATGATGTCACTTTTTTCTGAAGAGAACAGGCCATCAGAGCTTTTCACTGACATAATTAATTATCTGTAACTTGATTCTGGGCCAGAAAATTCTCAAAGCACAGCCCCCAAAAGAATTAACTCTACTGTGCTTGCTATTCTTAAACTTTTAAAGAGACAGGGTACCATATCTCTTTTTTTTTTTTTTTCTCAGACACTGATAATGGTAGTTTTGTTCAGTGATATCAAGTTACAGAAAGTGAACTGGGGCACTATTCTATGATTTCACAAGGAAGACCTCCGCTTCAATGGGCAGAAACTCTAAAGGTCATTACAGATCAAGTATACAAAGCAAAGCTTTTAGGGCTTAGTCTTAAATGCTACAGGAATGCATCACAATTACTGAATAGGCTCTTTGGAGGGTCTTGTGAATCTGCAGCCAGAAAAATGAGATCTCAACCAGAGCTACCATGTTGAATTATCTACAAGGTGAAAAGCTTTAGTCTACCAGCCACAAAAGCCTAAAACATGAATATTTTAAAACTTAACAAGATATAAGAAATTATCAGCATGGTGATCATAAATTTTGAGAGTTTTTCACCTGTGTCTTTATATAAATCTAAAGCAAATTAGCCAGATCAATTTTTAAATATGTACTTAAATGCCACTGGGCACACTTGAAGGAATCCTGGCATGCTATAAAATTAATGCCCTAAAAAAGTAATTGACATTTCACTGAAATTTGACTGTGTATTCAAACACATTATTTGTCCATTAGCAATAGGAATGTGGTTACTGAGCTCAAAATATTTGATTCAATATTTTTACCTTAATTTTCAGGTTAATGCATATGTAAAGCATTATTTATTATTTATAGCATGATTTTTTCCCATATGCAGTTCCTACAGTCAACCAATTTTTTTTTTATAGACTTGAGGGAAATGTTGGAAAAACTTGATTTTGTTATAAGTTTATCAACAACTACTGCCAATAACCAGTCATCATTCAACGTGGGATTCACTCTGGTTAAGCATGTTACATATCATGGTCCCGTTACTTGCAGACCCTTAATAATTCTTTTTTTTCATGATAGCCTAAGCCTGAGCTTTATCAGACAGCGTGACATCGATTCTGAGGTTCAAAAACCTCTGCCTTACTAGCTTGTATAATGTTCCCAGCTTTTTCACTATAAATGACTAAGAACCACTGGCCAAGATTCATATTCATAGCTGGGAACTTTCAGGGAAAGAACATTCTTGATTACAATAGAGTCAATAAAATGTCTCATGGTCCCCCTAGTTTACTTCAAACTCCTGCTGTTTATTTGTAGTCACCAAGGTGCCAAATATTATGGCTTCAGACAATTGATATGTGTCGACTTCTACTGAGTTTTTGTGGTTAGGAACCTTATCTGAGCTGTCATTATCTTGCTTCCATCATCCACAAGCCAAAGGTCAGATGAAAGCCTGGTGAAGATGACTAAATAGAAGAGGCAGGTGGATGAGATCAGACAACCAGTGTTGCCAGATTTCTCAATGCTGAACTCACCATTTTATGTTCAACAGTGGCCAGTCTTGAATAATATTATGGGAATATCCCTAGACTTCCTTCCAATTTCTCTATGACCTTCAAGACCAACAAACATGCAGTCTCAATGCTCTCTTTCCGCAGCCACTCTTTACACATGCTTAATCCCAAGAGCTAATTTAGCAAGACACCATGGAGCTACAGTAATAGGGGCTCACTCTTTCCAACTGAAGTTCTAGTGGCCATCTCACATGCATGGGGATCATTTCTGAAGGCTCACATCCCAGGATGACTTCACCACAGCAAAACATTTGAAGCATCTCTTCCTGACATGTCCGGCATTGCTTTTCTAACCACAGTTCCTAAGGACTCACCAAGGCCATAAAGAAAGCATGCAATTGTGTACTGCTGGGATACTGCAACTGCTAAAGCAGAGGCACTTGGTGCTTTAGGTACCAAAGTAAAAAACCCAGAGAAAGCTTCACCTCCCAGACTCGCATCTGCATTTGGTCCCGCCATCATCTTTTCTAATCCCCTATCTCACCCATACCCATCTCCTGAAACTCACTGTGCTCTTTGAAACTCACATTCAAGTATAAGCCACTTCTAAGTTCACAAACTCTTCCCTTCTCCTCCTTGCACTAAGGCAGTGATTTTCAAATTTGGCTGCACATTGGAATCACGTGAAACATTTAAAAAAAACAAAACTGATGCTTGCTTCCTGCTTCCAGAGGTTGTTATTTAATTGGTCTGCGGTGTGACCAGGCATCTGCAGAAAACTACGAGAACCACTTCCCTAAGGGAACCCTGATTCTCTCCTGAGAACAGTGTTTCCCCAAGAGCCCTCAGAAGTGAATAGTTTCTCTTCCACTTTCCTTATACCATTGGACTTGGAGGTGGGCTGGATTTCTACCTTGCTCCATATCACTGCTTACAGATCATTCTCTCCCCCTCTTGCCTAAAATGTCCTAGCTTTAAAATCTCATGACAATATCAGTTTGTAGCCTATCTTTTGGTGTCAGGTGCTATTCACACTTCCGGGTCATTTACTCCCCTTTCTTTCTTGAAGATTTTAACTCCTGGATGGCTATCGCTATCTCTAACACTACTTCTGTCAAATTTCTTGGTGATTTCAATATTCCTTTAGATGATTATTCTGATATCCTGACCTCCCAGTTCCCTGAACTTCTTTCTTCTAATAATTCTGTCCCTCATACTACTTTGGCCTCTCAACTTCTATGGTCATACTCTAGTCTTTGTTATTACCAAAACTACAACCATTGAAAATTTCAACTCTCAACCACCATCTCCTGTATTTCCAGCTCACTCGCTCTAGAGCTCCAACTCTAACAAGCCCGCGATGGCAGCAGAATCTACAATCCATTGATTTTACCATGTTTTCATTGGCCTTCACTCTCTCTCCTCCCGTGTGCTCATTTTCCTTCTCTTCCAGCTTGCTTCCATTGCATACATCCTCAATTTCATGCCCCTTCTCTCACTTGATTAGACTCTCTTGGTCAAATCACAGCCTTGGTTAAATCCAACTCTTGGTTAAATCCCATCTCTACTGCTTGTACCCATAGGTAGAGAAAATACATTACGTCACCTGATCTCACTTTAAATTCATGATCACTAACCTTAATAGGGCTGTAATGCTACCAAGAAATCACACTATCTTCCTCTAGTCCACTCCTATTTACTACTATTTTATAACTTCTCTGTTTTTTACAACTTCTCAAATATTTCATACATCTTCCCTCTTGCTACCCAGCTCCCCAAGAAAACTGAAACAATTATAGAAGAACTTCCACAATCTCCCACCACCTCTACATACCCACTGCATCTTTGTCCATATGTGTAACCTCTTGTGTTACTAGAAGTGAACTATTTGTGCTTCTAATTAACACCAACTTTTCAACACATCCATTAGATCCCATCCTCTCTTTACTAGTTAGGACATTTCTTCAGTCTTTTGACTATCATCAAGGTTTCCCTCCATACTAGCTCATTCTCAACAGCCTGTAAACAAACTGTTATTTCTACCATCATAACAAAACCCTGTCTCGACTCCTAGAGATTCCACCACTTTTTTTCTCCTTCCCTCTACAACAAAACTCATTGAAAGAGTTGCCTATATTTACTTCCTCTGATATTCTCTCCTCCCAAATGAGTGGGATTCATTTGAGCCCAATCCAATCAGATTCCTGCTCCTATCACTCCACTGAAACCTCTCTTATTAAGGCAAACCATGTCCTCCTCCCTGTTGCTACATCCAATGGTCAATTCTCATTCTTCATTTTCCCAGATCCATCAGCAGCTTTTGCTCTCTCTCTCGACCTTGAAAAGTCCTTCACTTTGACTCCAGAAACCCTACTTTGCTAATTTTACTCCTACGTCTCTAGCTGCTCACTCTTATTCTCTTTTGCTGATTCCTCCTCATCCTCCTGACATCTCAATACTAGAATTCCCCAGGGCTCAGTCCTTGGACTTCTCGTCTATCAAAATTTATTTTCTTCATGATTTCATCCAGTTTCATGGCATTAAATACCAGCTACATACAGGTGACTCCCAGATTGATAACGCCAGCCCACGCCTTTCCCCTGAACTCCACTCATATCCAAATACCTATTGGATATCTCTCCATAGTTGAATGTCTAACAGCATCTCAAACATAACATATGCAAAACTACATTTCTGGTCTCCACTTTCTACTCTGCTCCACCTGGAATGTTCCCCATCACAGTAAATGGCAATACAGGCTTTCCATTACCTCGGTCAAACAACATTGGACACAGCCTTAGCCAATCTCTGTCTCACATATTCCATATTCAACCTGGCATTAAATACAAGCAGCCCTCCTACAAAATTTTTACAGAATCTGGGCACTTTTCACCACCACTGTTAATCCAACCCACCATCATATCTTGTCTGGATTACAGAAAGCCTCATAGTTGGGTCACTGTTTCTGGTGGTTCACATCAACTCAGAAGCAAGGAAATAAATAAAGAACTGCTGACAAGGAAAAGATCTCTGTACTTTCTCTACATACTCTATCACTGTCAATACATTGAACTAAAACTGGTTTGAGGTTCACAGGAATGGAATAAAAAAAGGTGTAATGACATTTAAAATGTTTAGGTAGTTATTCTGCAGATATTGTTAAGTACCTAATAACTGAGGTTCTGATTACCAGGAACAATGAAACATATCCAAATGAAAACATATCATTTTTTTTAAATAAAGGGGGTCCTGATTTTTTTAATTACTTTTAAAATCTTTTGAGTATTAAGTCACCTCTTTTAAAAGTAAACAAGAATAGCTAGGAATTTAAGGAATAGTGTAATGAGAAAGAACTGGCCTTTTCACATATGGAAACGTAGTGCTGTAATGATTAAGACAGCGTGCTACTACAGCACGAAACAGAAATCTGTGGCTTAAACTATAACTCAGAAATATGTTTAATTCTTATATCATATGATTAAAGTGACATTTCAAATCATAGGGAAATTTTGCTTGTTCAATTAATAGTTATTTACTTATTATCTCTCAGTTGTAAAACCATTTATCATTGTTCTATCCTGGGATACTGAGTCTAGAACTCTGCAAACTGCCCTCTCAGACTTCTGTGCTTGCTGCTTCCTGTTGGGTTCTGCAAGAGTAGTCATTAGAGGGATATTAAAAGCTGGGAAGGGGAGAAAGGGGAGTTCCCTTCTGTTTTGTCCTGTTTCTGACAATGTTTCTCCAGCAATAGCAGTGAGCTCCAGCTTCTTGAGACCTTCTAGAACCAGCCTCATCAAGCTCCTTTAGAAGTACCAGCAAAAGCTGGACAGTGAGCCCTCCTAAGAGATGTCGCTCTTCTGAACTCCTGTGTTCTAGTAATTTCACCTCTTCCCTTTGTTTCACCAGCCATAGAGTCAGTAGCTGCTTTTTACAGTTACTATCTCTAGTTACCTCAGCATTCTCTTATCTTTCAGCTTTCTAACATCTCTGTAAACAAATCCCTTTATTAACTCCTTTTGGTTTGAAATATCTGAAGTATCAATAGTTTCTGTCTTCCTAACTAGACCCTGACTGATACAACAGCCATTTACAAAAAATAAAGTGACTCACCTTAAGCAGAGGTGAATTCCAGATAGACAAAATATTTAAATGGGAAAATGGGGTGGGGGTGGGGGGGGAGTACTAGAAGAAAATTTGAAAGAAAATTTTCGTAATATAAGAGTAGGAAGGACTTTCTAAGCTTGATTCAAATCAGAATCCATAAAAGAAAAGAAGGATGTCTGGCTAATAATAGTAATAATAAATTCTGCATAGCAGGAAATGACAAAAACAAAGGCAAAATAAAAATAATGAAATGGAGAAAATATTTGATTTACAGCTCATATCACAAAGAACTAATTTCTTTACTATATAAAAAACCAACAATCCAATGGAAAAACAGTCAAAGGATAGAAACAGACTAATCACCAAAAGCAAATACAAATACCTCTAAAAACATTTGAAAAGTTGTTCAACCTCACTCATAAGAGAAATGTAAATTAAACTACAAGGCGATGCCCATTTCATCTACTGAATTAGCAAAGTAATTAAAATATCAGGTTGGCAAAACAATTGATACATACCATGTTGGCAAGAGTGTGAAAACAGCCCTATGAGGGCAACTTAGCAAAATCTACCACAAGTTTATATACCCTTTGACTCAGCAGTTTTCATGCTGGGAATATGACCAAGAGAAATACTCTTACATGGGTGATAAATGTATGTATAATGTACTCATGCAGCATTGATTGTGATCACAAAAGTCTGAGCCTATCAACAGGGGACTGCACTAAGGTACACCCAACAATCATACACTCTGCAGCCATGGTGTATGCAAAAGTATGAGGTTGGTGCAAAAGTAACCTAATTGCAGGTTTTGCAATTATTTTTAACCTTTTAAACTGCAATTACTTTTGTACTATAATAGATTTATCAGTATGATCACTTCATAGGTTATATAAATGTCTAATCATTATGTTGTACACCTCAAATTAATATAATGTTGTATGCCAACTGTAATTAAAAAAAATTACTTTTTAAAAAAGAATGTAAAAATCTCTGTATAGCATAATACGGAAAGATATCCAAGGCATGTTTGATATCTGCAAAAGGCCAATTTCAGAACAGTGTATCTAATATGCTCCATTTATATAAAAAACAAAAAGAATGCATGCACACTTGCATACACTATAACTTTTTCTGGCTTTTCAACCATATGTATGAATTAGCCATGTAAATTTTTTAATAAAAAGTTTTACATTAACTAGACATTGTGATCATTTCATAATACATACAATTATTGAAGCATTATGTTTTATACCTGAAACTAATATAATGCTATATGTTAATTATACCTTAATTTAAAAAAACATAAAACATAATAAAACTGTTTTAAATTACAAAAAAAAACAAAAAAACTTTAACATAAAATTTAAAAAATATATAAACTTTACCCCTAGAATTATATTTGGACACAGTTTAACTACTCAGCAAAAGCATGGCTCCAACCATACACTTGCCTTATCTTATAATTACAACACGATTCCTGAGCATGTAATTACAATAAGACTCCACCTTCAAAGAGATACAGGAATGGTACTCTGTCGAAATATAAAAATCTCTGACCACTTGGACAGAACAGAAGTTCTCTCCCAGGAGTCCTTGAACAAACATGTGAGCAAGTTATAACAAATAATAGAAAAAGGTTTTAAGCACTAGCCTAGCAGTAAGTGTTTGTATGTAGAATTGCCTTTCCTGCCTATGACCTTCACTGGATGTGGAAACAACACTAAAAATCAAGTAGGACAAAAACCAATGAATAGAATCAGTGCATTGCTCCTATCAGCCAACCTTGAACATGTGGACTATTAGTGCCTTTTTCTTTCAAATCATTTGTATAATACACAATGAAAGAAAATAGCTCCCAATAAGAAGAGGCTCTCAACACCATTTAAGACAGGAAATGTTGAAGGGACTGCAGACAAGTCATATAACAGGACCACAGATTTGCGGGGATGAAACGAAAGATGAGGATAGAGTGGTGAGCAGGTGCCAGTCCATACAAGCCTCACAGAGCAACAGCAAGCCTCTGAGTGTTTTAAGCAGAGAAAAGACTTGACCCATTTGTATTTTAAAAAGCTAACTCTTGATTGACGTCATCAAAATGGCAGCATGAGGTGAGCCTCTGTAAAGCTCCCCTGGAATTTACAACTAATCGAACAACAATAACTCCACAAAGGACTCCCTGCAGAGCAGACAGGCAAGATGAAGAGGCCCACTACTGAATTCACCTAAAGGTGGGCGAATCGCACAAGCGGGGGAGGAGAGAAGGAAGAAGTGTGGAGATGGAGACATGGGAGCGCAGGACGCAGACCTAGCTCAGTGCACCGAGCTCGCTGCATTCCGGAACTACCGCAGCTGCGAGAAAGGGAATAACTCGGATTGCTAGGGCTCCACTTATGGCCCACCGGGATGAGGGGGCAGCATATAACACGGGTGAAACCAACGCTCACGGCAGAGACCTCGGAGAAAAGACTGAGGGAAGAAGGCTGAAAACGGTGGTTTAAGCCCTCACTGCCAAGCAGAGAATGGAAGCCTTAGGCACTGAGACTAGCTGCCCCCTCCCTATCCTCCCAGAGCTCGCCCTGCCCCCACCTGCCCCATGCTAGAAGTGGAACAGCAGCAGTGACAGATCAAAAGAACAGAATATTTGTTGTTCTGAGAACTGTGGACCGCAGACACAGATTCGCAGCCCAACTAGTTCCAGCAAAGGGGAGGGAGCTGAGGAAGCAGGACTGGCTGTGGTGGTGGTTGCCCCCATTGCTCTGGGCCACCTCTCACAACTCAGCCCGTCCCTGGCCCCACCTATCTGGGCGGATTCCTGCAGGAGTAAATAGAACTGCTAGAACATACAGGCTCTGAATCTGGTGCAGGAAGAGCTTTGGAACTTCAAAAGCTCTCTGCATACCCACACGGACACTGAATCCTGTGACCCAGGCAAAATATTAACAGAGGAGAAGCCCGTCTCCCAGGGAATCCCCCCATTGTGTGAGAAGCTGGAATAGTGCAGAGAAAACATTGCACTACCATGTGAGAGAGAAAAAAAAGGCTGCAGTCAGAGAGAAAATATACATTCTACCAACACATACTGGAAAACAAAAGAAAGACCTCTTCTTATCAATCTGTGGCAGAAGCCACTCCTGTAGATGTCTAGGAAAAGAAATAATGAATCAGTAATTGCCATGAATAACCAAGGCAACAAGACAGCTCAGAAAGAAAGTGAAAAGTCTCCAGAAAAGGAACTTAAAGATATGGAAATATGTGACTTAAATGACAGAGAATTGAAGATTGCCGTTCTGAAAAAACTCAACGAGATGCAAGAAAAAGCAGAAAGGCAGTTTAATGAACTCAGAAACACAATCAAAGAACAACATGAGCATTTTACAAAAGAGATTGAAATTTTAAAAAAGAACCAGATAGAATTTCTAGAGATTAAGAACTCAATAGAAGAAATTAAGAATGAAATAACCAGCTTAGGTAGTAGAGTTGACCAGATGGAGGAAAGAATCAGTGCCATCAAAGATAGAAACCTGGAAATTACACAGATGGAAGAAGAAAGAGACTTGAGACTTAAAAGAAATGAAAGAACTCTACAAGAACTTTCTGACTCCATCACAAAGAGCAATATACGAATAATGGGCATACCAGAAGAAGAAAGAAAGAAAGAAGGGAACAGAGAATATATTCAAACAAATTGTCGATGAGAACTACCCAAACCTGTGGAAAGAACTGGATCCTCGAATTCAAGAAGCAAATAGAACACCTAATTACCTCAATCCCAACAGGCCTTCTCCAAGGCACATTGTATTGAAGCTGTCTAAAATCAACAAGAAAGAAAGAAGCCTCAAGGCAGCCAGGGAAAAGAAGACGGTAACCTACAAAGGAAAGCCCATTAGATTATCATCAGATTTTTCAGCAGAAACTCTATAAGCCAGGAGGGAGTGGAACCAAATATTCAAACTATTGAAAGAGAGAAATTATGAGTGAAGAATAATATATCCAGCAAAGATATCCTTTAGATATGAAGGACGAATAAAGACCTTCCCAGACATACAGAAGCTGAGGGAATTTTCTAATACACGACCTGCACTACAAGAAATACTAAAGGAGGCTATTCGACCACCATCAACAGGGACAATTTGCGGCAACCAAAACCTAAAAAGGGGGAGAGTAAAGGCCTGAACCGGAATATGGGAATGGAGAAAGTAAGCGTGCTGAAGAAAATGGAATACTCTAAATATCAAACTTTCTTTTACATAAACTTAAGGGTAACCACTCAAAAGCAATCCAGAACTGAAATATATACTGTAATAAAAGAAGAAACAGAGGGAAACATCATAGAATACCACCACAGAGAAATAATAGACAACAACAAAAAGGCAAAGAAACAATGGAGACACAGCCTTACCAGAAAACTAAAGATAGAATCACAGGAAATCCTCACATATCAATAATCACCCTAAATGTAAATGGACTGAACTCACCAATAAAAAGGCACAGAGTAGCAGATTGGATCAAAAAACTAAACCCAACCATATGCTGTCTCTAAGAGACACATCTCAGCTACAAGGACAAGCATAGACTCAAAGTGAAAGGGTGGAAATTGACACTCCAAGCAAATGGTACCCAGAGAAAATCAGGTGTAACCATAATGATATCAGATGAAATAGACTTCAGGGTGAAAAAGATAACAAGAGACAAAGATGTACATTTCATAATGGTAAAAGGGACTATACAACAAGAAGACATAACAGTCATCAATATTTATGCCCCCAATCAGGGAGCACCGAAATATACCAAGCAACTACTAACAGAACTAAAGGGAGAGATTGATCAAAACACAATTATACTAGGGGACTTAAATACATCATTGACAGCTATGGATAGATCATCCAAACAGCAATAGCAGCCCTAAATGACACATTAGATAAAATGGACATAATTGACATATATAGAGCACTTCATCCTAAAACATCAGACTATACATTCTTTTCTAGTGTACATGGAACATTCTCAAGGATAGACCATATATTGGGACATAAAATCACCCTCAGCAAATTTAAGAAGATTGAAATCATACCAAACATATTCTCTGATCAAAAGACTTTGAAATTGGATATCAACTGCAAAAAGACAGCAGGAAAAAACAAAAATACATGGAGATTAAACAACGTACTTTTAAAGAATGACCAGGTCAAAGAAGAAATTAGAGGAGAGATCAAAAGATACATAGAAACAAATGACAATGAAAATACAGCCTACCAAAATTTTGGGGATGCAGCGAAAGCAGTTTTAAGAGGGAAATTTATCTCATTACAGGCCTATCTCAAGAAACAAGAAAAATTCCAAATAAATAACCTCATGTTACACCTTAAAGCACTAGAAAAGAAGAACAAGTGAAACCCAAGGTCAGCAGAAGAAGGGAAATAACAAAAATCAGAGCAGAACTAAATGAAATAGAGAACAAAAAGACAATAGGAAAAATTAATGTGACAAAGAGCTGGTTCTTTGAAAAGATGAACAAAATTGACAAACCCTTGGCTAGACTCACTAAGATAAAAAGAGAGAAGAGACTAATTAACAAAATAAGAAATGAAAAAGGGGAAGTTATCACAGATGCCACAGAAATACAAAGGGTCATCCAAGAATACTATGAAGGACTATATGCCACCAAATTCAATAACCTAGAAGAAATGGACAAGTTCTTAGAAACATATAGTCTTCCAAGGCTGAACCATGAAGAACTGGAAAATCTAAACAGACCGATCACCAGTAACGAAATTGAATCAGTCATACAAAACCTTCCCAAAAGCAAAAGTCCGGGACCAGATGCCTTCACTAGTGAAATCTACCAAACCTTCAAAGAGGATCTCATATCAGTCCTGTTCAAACTCTTTCAAAAAAATTGAAGAAGAGACAGTACTCCCTAACTCATTTTATGAGGCCAACATTACCCTGATACCAAAACCTGGTAAGGACAACACAAAAAAAGAAAACTACAGACCAATATCTCTGATGAATACAGATGCAAAAATCCTAAAAATTCTAGCAAATCGAATACAACAATGCATTAAAAAGATTATTCATCACAACCAAGTGGAGTTCATCCCAGGGGCACAAGGATGGTTCAACATCCGCAAATCCATCAATGTGATACATCACATAAGCAAAATAAAGGACAAAAATCATATGATTATATCAATTGATGCAGAAAAAGCATTTGACAAGATACAACATCCATCTATGATTAAAACATTTAATAAAATAGGTATAGAAGGAAAATACCTTAACATAATAAAGGTTATATGTGACAAGCCTTCAGCTAATCTCATAATTAATGGTGAAAAACTGAAGCCCTTTGCTCTATGTTCAGGAACACGACAGGGCTGTCCCCTATCACCTCTGCTTTTCAACATAGTGTTGGAAGTCCTTGCCAGAGCAATCAGGCAAGAGAAAGAAATAAAAGGCATCCAAATTGGGAATGAAGAAGTTAAATTATCGCTCTTTGCAGATGACATGATGCTATATATAGAAAACCCTAAGACTCCACCAAAAAGCTATTAGAAACAATCAACGAATACAGTAAAGTTGCTGGCTACAATACCAACGTACAAAAGTCCATTGCAGGGGCCGGCCCGGTGGCTCAGGCGGTTAGAGCTCCGTGCTCCTAACTCCGAAGGCTGCCGGTTCGATTCCCACATGGGCCAGTGGGCTCCCAACCACAAGGTTGCCAGTTCAATTCCTCGAGTCCCACAAGGGATGGTGGGCTCTGCCCCCTGCAACTAAGATTGAACACGGCACCTTGAGCTGAGCTGCCTCCCGGATGGCTAGGTTGTTGGTTGGAGCGCGGGCTCCCAACCACAAGGTTGCCAGTTCAATTCCTCGACTCCAGCAAGGGATGGTACGCAGTGCCTCCTGCAACTAAAATTGAACATGGCACCTTGAGCTGAGCTGCCGCTGAGCTTCCGGATGGCTCAGTTGGTTGGAGTATGTCCTCTCAACCACAAGGTTGCCGGTTCGACTCCCGCAAGGGATGGTGGGCTGTGCCCCCTGCAACTAGCAACGGCAACTGGACCTGGAGCTGAGCTGCGCCCTCCACAACTAAGACTGAAAGAACAACAACTTGAAGCTGAACAGAACTCTCCACAACTAAGATTGAAAGGACAACAACTTGACTTGGAGAAAAGTCCTGAAAGTGCACACTGTTCAAGTCCTGTTCCCCTAAAAAAAAAAAAAAAAGTCCATTGCATTCCTATATACTAACAATGAACTCTCAGAAAAAGAAATACAAAAAACAATTCCTTTTGCAATTACAGCAAAAAGAATAAAATACCTAGGAATAAACTTAACCAAGGATGTGAAAGACCTATATGCTAAAAACTGTAAGACATTTCTAAAAGAAATTGAAGAAGACACAAAGAAATGGAAAGACATTCCGTGCTCATGGATTGGAAGAATCAAAATAGTTGAAATGGCCATATTACCCAAAGCAATATACAGATTTAAAGCAATCCCCATCAAAATCCCAAAGGTATTTTTTAAAGAAATAGAACAAAAAATCATCAGATTTGTTTGGAACCACAAAAGACCCCAAATAGCCAAAGCAATCTTAAGAAAAAAGAACAATACTGGAGGTATCACACAACCTGACTTTAGCTTGTACTACAGGGCTACAATAATCAAAACAGCATGGTATTGGCAGAAAAATAGACACATAGACCAATGGAATAGAATTGAGAACCTAGGAATAAAACCACATAAATATGGACAGATAATTTTTGACAAAGAAGCTAAAAACATACAATGGAGGAAAGACAGCCTCTTCAATAAATGGTGCTGGGAGAATTGGATAGCCACGTGCAAAAGAATGAAACTGGACTGCTATCTGTCACCATGTACCAAAATTAATTCAAAATGGATCAAAGACTTAAGCATAAAACCTGACACAATAAACTGCATAGAAGAAAACATAGGTACTGAACTTACAGACCTTGGGTTCAAAGAGTATTTTATGAATTTGACTCCAAAGGCAATGGAAGTAAAAGCTAAAATAAACGAATGAGACTATATGAAACTTAAAACCTTCTGCACAGCAAAAGAAACCATAGACAAAATAAAGAGGCAACCAACTGAATGGGAGAAGATTTTTGCAAACAGTGCCTCCGATAAGGGGCTAATATCCAAAATATACAAGGAACTCATGAAACTCAACAACAAAAAAACAAACAACCCAATTGAAAAATGGGCAGAGGACCTGAAGAGATATTTCTCCAAAGAGGACATACAAATGGCAAATAGACATATGAAAAAATGCTCAACATCACTAATCATCAGAGAAATGCAAATAAAAACCACAATGAGACATCACCTCACCCCAGTCAGAATGGCTATCATCAACAAGACAAATAGTAACAAGTGTTGGAGAGGCTGTGGAGAAAAAGGAACCCTCATACACTGTTGGTGGGAATGCAGATTGGTGCAGCCGTTATGGAAGGCAGTGTGGAGGTTCCTCAAAAAATTACGAATAGAATTACCATATGACCCAGCAATCCCTCTCCTGGGTATCTACCCCAAAAAATCTGAAAACATTTATCCATAAAGACACGTGTGCCCCAATGTTCATTGCAGCTTTGTTTACAGTGGCCAAGACATGGAAACAACCAAAATGTCCTTCGATAGATGAATGGATAAAGAAGTTGTGGTATATATACACAATGGAATACTATTTGGCGGTAAGAAAAGATGATATAGGAACATTTGTGACAACATGGATGGATCTTGAGAGTATGATGCTAAGTGAAATAAGTCAGACAGAAAAGCAGAGAACCATATGATTTCACTGCTATGTGGTATATAAACCAAAAACAACAAAAGAACAAGACAAACAAATGAGAAACAAAAACTCATAGACACAGACAATAGTTTAGTGGTTACCAGAGGGTAAGGGGGGTGGAGGGGTGGGGGGTGCGAGATGAGGGTAAGGGGGATCGAATATATGGTGATGGAAGGAGAACAGACTCTGGGTGGTGAACACACAATGTGAGATATAGATGATGTATTACAGAATTGTACACCTGAAATCTATGTAATTTTACTAACAATTATCACCCCAATAAATTAAAATAAATAGTAAAAGAAAAAAAAAAAGCTAACTTATTGTGCTGTGGAGAGTTACAGGTGACAAGACAGCAGGAAGGGCATACCTGTTAGGAGGCTATTGCAATAAACCATGTGAAAGTTTAGGTAAGGATGCCCAAAGTGAAGCAGTGACAGTGCAGATCATGTTTCCCCAGTTATTTGAGGTCAGGGATTCTGGGGCTGTCTACCCCCTTGCATTCAGTCCCGCACTACTTAGCTGGCATTCCATAATTGCCTATCAATTATTCCCTTGTCAGTTGAATCAACTATCACATGGTGGTAGATAATCACTAGAGATGACGAGGTTGTTGAGCCCCTGTCTGCTGTGGGTAGACAGCAGCATGATGTCTGTGAAGATCATTGCGATGAGGCAGTGAGACTCAGGGGGAGAAGGGAACTTACAACCACCTGCATCTTGTCTTACTGGTAAACAAGGGGAAGCATAGATCCCTTCCTACTTAAGCAATTACAGCTCTGGAGAAAAAGAAAGTGAAATGTTCAGAGCTTCCTGTGCTCAACTCTTCAGTGACCATGGAAGTGTCTCTTGCTCAGGATGTGTAAGTTTCTTTTCAAGAGAAATCTTTGCCCAGGTATTTTGCAGTCAGCATACCTGGCACTTCAGTCTGACATGTTACGCCAAACCACCTATAAAACAAGTCTTGTCAGAAATTGCAAAGATACCAAATATACAGGGCTCACACTCTGTATGCAACTACGATCTTATCTTCACTCCAACAATTCTCCTTTGTAAACTGAAAGCCAGGAATTTACATTCCATTAAAAGGGGGAAAAAAGCATGCATATTTCAATTGCTCCAGAACACAGTTCATCTTACACATTGTTTTCAGGTTTAAAAAAAGTTTGCTGATTTAAGAAATTTATATGTATATAAGTATGTGTGTGTATATATTTTCATATGTTATATATACGTTCACATACACACATACATGCACATATAACATATATAATTTTTTTTCACTATTACAAGATGGCAAGAGCTATAATATACCACCTCAGGGCAGACCCATTTATGGTTCAAAAATAGTAACACACTATTTAAGGGACACACACTTTCATCAGTACAAGTGTTGCTTTTGAGCCCATGAGACCATTTCCTACATCTGCTTAGGAACATACAAACCTTTGGTTTATCGTTGATTTACCTCATGAATTAGCTATTCCCCATAGAAGCATGGACTTGCAAACGCGCTTTCATTATAACTACTTTAAAAAGGCAGGAGGAGAGCAGGGTCAGCTAAAATTTGTGCACATTGTTTCTTGTTTCCTTTCAGGCCCTTGATCAGGAAATGTTTAACATGGGACTAGGTATTGCTTGAGATTAATGGCTGCTGTTCAGAAAGGTCTATAAAAGTCCTTTCCTGCCAATACAAACATATACATTGTTGAAGCACAAGATCACATCCATAGATAGGATTACATGTTAGCTAAACACACCCAAGTGACAATGCTCTTCTTGAATCAAAGTTTATATCCTTTCTTTCGATTATGCACTAGTATCACAGCAAAACGATTTCAGCAATTTTCATCAGTGCCCTGCTTTCTCTTTTAAATACAGATGGTTTGAATAAAAATATTTCTCTGTTGATAACCATGTGACATGAGTCTCTGAGCTCTTCAAGTGTTTTGAGGCTGGGCTATGACTGGTTGACGTGATGCTCATGAAGTCAGATTTCAAATCCCACCTGGACCAGTTAGATTTGCAAAGAAAAATATTCCACACATTGTCTGCACTGTAACCCCATTTAGCAAACCCAAGGATGCCACAGGTCACACAAACTTCAGCACAAAGCCTCCATCACACTGTACCAGGAATGGTCTCCTGAGAGTCACTGGGGCTGAAATGAGGGAAGCTCAGGAGGAAGGAAGTGCCTAAAACAGGCCCATTTTTTATCTACTAAGTCTTTGCCTAGTGACTTGCAGCAGTGTTCTTGAACTGTTCCAAAGAGAGAAGGGAATAAAAAAGAGGTTAAAGTCTGGCCCAGGAATTTGTAGACAATGTCAAGTTGCTAGTAGTTGTAAGCAGTGCTGGCAGTGATGGTTCATCAATTTGAATACAATCAATTTAGATTCACCATGGTCTAGACATGCAGTTCTGTATTTTACTCTTAGAAACATTTAATAACTCTAAAAACGTTTTATATGAATTAATAGTGTAAACCAGAAAAATGCCCCTCATTAGGTGAAGCCCAATCTCCCTCTCCTCTTCCTACAAGCTCTTCTATGGTCTTTATCAACAGCTTGTTGGGAGCCTGGAAACTTTCTACATAAAAGGAGCTAGATTGATCAAAGCTCCTGGGGTTCTTTAGACATGGAATTATTGTCATTAAGGCCTGTTCCCCCAGGGAATCTGGGCATGGAATATTTAGGACCTTTTTCCCTAATCTTCTCCTGACTACATACGTGCCTATTCACCCTCTCTCCCTCCATCCTATTCAGGTACCTCTATCCTCACATAGGTAAATTCATCTCTGCCATTTTCTACATTGTTCGACTATGTTTAACAAAATTTCTACTAGTCCATGTCTTTCTTTTTAAGAACTATTTTAAACTCATAGACATAGACAACAGTTTAGGGTTATCAGAGGGGAGGGGAGGGGGGGGATGGTAGAAGAGGGTAAGAAGGGGTCAAATATAAGGTAATGAAAGGAGAACTGACTCTGGGTGGTGAACACACAATGTGATATATAGGTGATGTATTACAGAAATGCACACTTGAAACCTACATAATTTTATTAACCAGTCATCCCAGTAAATTTAATACAGAAAAAAAACAGAACTATTCTCAATTACAAACTCCTAGAAGACAGACTCTGTCTATTAAGCACTCAATAGATGCTTTTTGAAAATTACTTCATAGTTCCATTTGTTTAATATAAAGTCGTTCTTTAAAAATGTTTTTAAAGTGGATTACCATTTAAATTTTTGTAAAACAATTTTATGTTAAATCCAGAGATTGGCTTTGGCAGAACCTTCAGATAGTGACCAAGCAAGAGGAGTTTCCAAGGAAACATCAGGTGAGGGTAAACATTCTGGCTTCGTTTTCTACCTGTCACAGTACCTTACCCCTGATAACACTTTATGTATTTTCTCATTGGATGCGTTAGGCCAGTATTTGTGGCAGAGCTAGCTCTCAACCAGGGACTAGATGATACTCCGCCCTGAAAACACTGTCATCATAATCTCCTTATTGCTGGGTGAAATGATAGCATGTCTGGAATTTCCTTTAAAATTATGTAGCCTCTCCTACACTTACTATTCCCTCAGATCCAGCCTGCTATGTTTCTCTAGCCACAAACTTCTCAAAAGTGAACTTTGGCTAAGCACTTCTGGACACCAGCAGTCAGATATCAACACTCACCATTCCTTTGAAATTGCACCTTTTAAATGTCAGCTCAATAAATGGCCTGTTCTCAGTTTTCATCCTCCAGCTTTGCAGCAGCAGTGAGAGCTGTAAATGTCTTCTTCCTGAAATTCTCTCCTCCCTTGCATCCATCACATATCACCCTTCCTATCTGTCTTCCTTTCTTTTTAACTATGTCCTCTCTTTCTCTTTGGCTAGTTCTTTTCTCTTTCCCCACCCTTCACCATAGGTATTCTCTAAAAGTCTGTCTTTGGACTTGACTTTTTCATTTTCTTCTCTGTCCTTTGGCTTCAACTAAGATCTCTTCAGATGAGTGTCATGTTTATTTCTCTGTATCTGTGCTGTTGATACAGTATTTTGGCTGTATCACATATGGCTATTTAAATTTAAATTATTTACCATTAAATATAATTTAAAATTTAGTTCCTCAGCCATATTAGCCATATTGCAAATGCTCACAAGTCACATGAGGTTAATGGCTACCATTCAGAACAGTGCAGATATTTCCTTCTTCATAGAAAATTTTTGTGGATACCATAGGCTGAGATCTTACGTCTCCACATCCTTCTGGAATCACAAATTCACTATGCCCCAAATTCTACTCCATTTAATATACATTTCTCATAACAGTTATCTGTACAATCTCTTAATTTTACTTTTAAGTGTCTCCATGTAACAAGAGCACATGCCCAAATAACATTTACACAGGTAAGTTGGATATTTAGATATAGTTAACTAAAGTAATAGAGATCATTTCCACTAGAAAAATACAAGCTATAGCCATTTGGGGGGAAATCTCCATCTTTCACATATTACCTGTATATAGTATTTTCCCATGTCCAGAATTTTATAAAATAATACACAGATTTATTTTATGGGGTATTTTCTTTATTAATATATGTTTTTACATTTCTCAATAAAACCAAGGTTCTCCCCTATGTTGCCAATGGGTACATTATTCTCACTGCAGAGAAGCCAACTTTCTGATTCTATTAGGAGCGCTAAAAATATTCTCTCTGAACAATGAAAATAAGACACTGAAACGCTTTGCCAAAATACTGACAATACTACTAGACACATGAGATTCTGAAGCATTGTATTCAACAAAGAATCAAATCTGGTCTTGATTTTAATCAGAAAGCAACCTGTCTCTTTGCTGCCTCCTCAACTTAGCAAAGACATACCACTCTCAGCATGCTGACCATTTTGGTGGTGTGAGGTTTCACTGGGCCGCCTCACTCAGGGTGACCTCAGCCCAAGATTCTAAAGATGCAGCACATTAAGTGCAGGTGAGTCATCGATTTAAAAAGCCCTACAGAGTAACAAAAAGCTTCATTCTTCAGAGATTCCATGGGAAGCCTACCCATGTGATAAATAGAACTCAGGAAAAGAAAAGTCATTTCTAAAATAAAAGTGATAAATGACACCTCTGTAGTATAAGCCTATTGTGCTTAGTTGCACGAGGTAATTCCATCTGAACTGATTATCACCATCCCCAGTGGAGTTATGACATCTCTTGTTAAAGATGACTGAAAAGCAGAATCATAGTGCTGTAATAGGAATGTCACTGTAAGTATTTGGGACCATTATTATTAATTCAATAGCATTACGTGTACTATGAAAATTTTACTTTGTATAGTTCAAAGCCTTTTGCAGACATTAAACAATTAATCTTCTGACTATTCATAGGGTGTATAAATATTGGGACATTCCAAGATTCATCAGCAGTTCCCAATAGACTAATAATGAAATGCCTACCCTTTCTCTAGGTGCCATGAGGCATATGGAAGAAGCAGAAGACACAACTCCTTCTCTCAAGTAGTTTCAGGCAACAGACATAAGTAAGTACATAAAACACTTAGGGAATGTGTATGCATGGGATGTTAGGGCTTACATTTATACCAAAACAATATAGGATTCCTGGACAAGAGAAAGACAAGTTTTGGGGAGCATATAATTAGAAAAGACTTCACATGGGAGAAGATATTTGCCAATGATCTATATGATAAGGGGTTCATATCCAAAATTTATAAAAATCTCATACAAGTCATCACCAAAAAAGCAAACAATCCAATTAAGAAATGGACAGAGGACCTGAATAGACAGTTTCTCCAAAGGGGACATACAGATGGCCAATAGACATATGGAAAGATGCTCAACGTCACTAGTCGTCAGAGAGTACAAATAAAAAACACAATGAGATGCTACCTCACTCCTGTCAGAATGGCTATTGTTAATAAGTCAACAAACAAGTGTTGGAGAGGATATGGAGAAAAGGGAACCCTCATGCCCTGTTGGTGGGACTGCAAATTGGTGCAGCCTCTATGGAAAACAGTCTGGAGGTTCCTCACAACATTAAAAATAGAACTACCTTATGACCCAGCAATTGCATTCCTGGGTATTTATCCAAAGAAATCCAAAATACTAATTTGAAAAAAAATATATGCACCTCTACGTTTATTGCAGCGTTATTCACAAGTGCCAAGATATGGAAATGACCTAAATGCCCATTGATAGACGACTCGACAAAGAAATTGCTGTATATCTATACAACAGAGTATTACTCTGCCGCTAAAAAGAATGAAATCTTACCATTTGCAACAACATGGATGTACTTAGAAGATATTATGCTAAATGAAATAAGTCAGACTGAGAAAGATAAATACTATGTGATCTCACTTATATGAGAAATCTAAAGAGCAGAATAAGCAAACAAACAAAAACATAAATAGACTCATAGATACAGAGAACAAACTGATGGTTGCTGGATAGGAGGGGGGTTGGGAGAATGAATGAGAAAGGTGAAGGGATTATGAGTACAAATGGGTAGTCACAAAATAGTCACAGGGATGTGAAATACATGGGGAATATAGTATGTCGTAAAAATTATGTATGGTTTCAGATGGGTACTAAACTTATTGAGGGGATTGCTTCATAAATTATATAAATGCCTAACCACTGCATTATACACCTGCTAATATAATATAATATATTATATAATTATATTATATAATATATTATATTATAAAACTAATATATTAGTTTCAGGTGTATAGTGCAGTGGTTATATTCAATATAACAAAATATTGAATGTCCACTATAATTTAAAATATATATATAGGCACGGGATGTAAAGTACAGCATAGGGAATATAGTCAATGGTATTGTAATAGGTATATACGATGTCAAAGGGACAGAGACTTGGTGGGGTTATCACTTTGTGAGGGGTGTAAGTGTCTAATCATTATTTTGTTTTGTACACCTGAAACTAACAACAATAATAAAAAGAAAGAAAAAGGAAAGACTTGAAAGAGGAGCTAAGCCTTCAGAGCTCCCTAAAAGAAATATGTTTTAGGGAGGGATAAATAGGCAGAGCACAGATATTATGGCAGTGAAAATGCTCTGTATAAAGCTACAATTATGGATACATGTCATTATACACTTTCCAAATCCATAGACTATACAACACCAAGAGTGACCCCTAATATAAACTATAGACTCTGGATGATAATGATGTGTCAGTGTAAGCTCCTAAGTTGTAACAAATGTGTCACTCAGGTGGGGATATTGACAATGGGGGAGCTGTGCATGTGTGGGGACAGAAGGTATATAGGAAATCTCTGTACCTTCCTCTCAATTTTGCTGTGATCCTAAAACTGCTTTTTAAAAAAAGTAATCTTTAATTTAAAAAAAAGAAAAAAAGAAATATTGACTAGTACATGAGGGGAGTATGACATAGACCAAGAACAAATACATGTCCTGAATTTTGCTAAAAAGCCCCAAAGAGTCTTGTAAGTACCCTCAAGCTGGAAGACACATAAGAAAAACAACACTGTGGGGGTGATAGTATTTGAAATTGTGTATGTGGGTGCATGTGTCAGGGTTGGGGAAGAATGTAGAGACTGCCTGATTGAATAGAAATGGTCATGTTAGGGAACGCTAATGATGAGCTTTCATAGCTAATGGGGAGTCTGTCATTAATAAATAGCTTTTTTAGACCAGTCTGAGCAATTTAAATTTCAATCAGATAGAGTCTAGAGACTTCTTTTAAACTCCTCAGAACAGAATGACATCATGAGAGAAACACTTCAGAAAAAGTAGTCCAGAAGCAGTTGATTGACCTAGTCCCTAACCCTCACATTTGTTAAATGATACGGACTTGCTCTGCACTTCAAATCCATCATCCTAGGAGGTTTCCACATTCACGTGGGAGATTTAGCCAATATGCTAACTTTACCAATTCTTGACCTCATTAATTCTAATTGCTTTCACTTCTACTCCCGGGACCGCACCCAAGAACTTGCATTAGTTAAAACTGTAGCACACAGAAAAGTTAAGTGCAAATAGCCCAACTTCAAGTCTTTCCAGTGTCATGCGCGTCTTCCCACTGACCTACTCATTCCTTCCGCTATCTCTTCCTTGTTGGGCACTGCCTCACCAACACTCCACTTTCTCGCATTTCTGTCCTTCCACTGCACCCACTTGGACAACTATAGATTCAGTGCTATGCATATATCTCCCCTTTTATCCTCACACTTCTAAACAAACTGGTGCCACTGCAAACACATGGTCTCTCTGCTGACTGAATCCTAAATTCTACTCATTTATGTTCCTATTTGTCCACAATCACCTTCCTCTAACATTCCCCCCAGCAGCAATACAGCATGTACATAATTATCCTTAAGACCACCTCTTGGCCTAGGGCTCCTCATTTTAAGCAGGACATAATTTTGTCTTTTCCTTGCAGAGAAAGCTGAGGCTTTAGGCAGATCTCCCTCAACTGCCCACCCATCTGCTACAACATTATTTTCATCTCCACGCGTTCTTTCTCCTTTCCTCTGTCACAGAAGATGGTCTCCCTCCTTTTCAAGAGAAAACCCAATGACCTTTTCAAGGGCAGCCCCAGTACCATACCTTTGATTCCCTCCCTCCTGACTTCCCCAAGACTCTGCTTCATCAAAAATCTTTGCTCTTTTCTGTATCCTTCATCCGCTCCTTTCTGGTCGTACTCCTTAACCCATTAACCCATAAACACAGTGAAGCCTCTTTCATCATTAAAAGCCTCTTTCATGCCTTGACTTGCATTTCCCTCTAGCTACTCTCTTATCTTTCTCTTCCTTTCTTATCCAACGTTCTCCAAACAGCATCTGTATTGGCTAAGTATAGCAATCACTAAGTATAGTAAGCCTATTATTGCAGTAGTCCCCTCCTTATTCGTGGGGATATGTTCCAAGACCCCCTGTGGATACCTAAAACTGCAGATATTACTGAATCCTATACCCTTTGTTTTTTCCTACACATACATACCTACGATAAAGTTTAATTTATAAATTAAACTAAGGCTCAAAGTCAAAAGTCATAAGGTCAACTACCCAATCTCTTGGGTTCTACACCACATTCCCATAGAACTTGACATTCAAGACATACTGTTTTAGCCTTTTACTTTTTAAATAATCCCATGTTTCACTTAAAGCCCCAAAGTAGAGGAAGGCAACATTGTGATTTCAAAGGAGGAGGTCAACAAATATGTAGTAAGGGCATACTCTGTTCCAGACAAACACTTTATTACTATGCTAAAGAAAAGGGAAATTAGGGGTGGCCAGATGGCTCAGTAGGTTAGAGCGTGAGTTCTGAGCAACCGGGTTGCCAGTTCGACTCCTACATGGGCCAGTGAGCTGCACTCTCCACAGCTAGATTGAAGACAATGAGCTGATGCTGAGCTGCGGGTGGGGTGGCCGGATGGCTCAGTTACTTAGAGCGCAAGCTCTCAACAACAAGGTTGCTGGTTCAATTCCCCCATGGGATGGGGGGCTGCGCCTCCTGCAACTAAAGATTGAAAACGGTGACTGGACTTGGAGCTGAGCTGTGCTCTCCACAACTAGACTGAAGGACAACGACTTGGAGCTGATGGGCCCTGGAGGAACACACTGTTCCCCAATATTCCCCAATAATTTTTTTTAAAAAGGGAGGGAGGGAATTAGGCTATGTCAAAAACAAAACAAAACAAAACAAAAACCCAGAAAATCTCAATAACTCTTACAAAAATAAAAAGTTGTTCTAAACTCCTGGATTTTGAACAGAACATGTTACTCTATTTCTTTAACTTCCCTTCACTTCTCAAACCACTAAAAATAGGCTTAATCTCACTGAAACTGCTCTCGCAAAGGTTCCCAATGACCTTCAGATTCACAAACCCAAAGAATACCCTTCAGTCATATCCAACTGAAACTTTCTGCTGCTTTGACTGACATAACCTCTCTCTTGACAATCTTGACTCCCTCGACTTCTGGATCACTCCACTCCCCTGAGATCATCACACCTTCTAATTGATGTTTTTCAGATGTCTTATTTATAGTCTCCAAGTGGAGGTATAGTTTTCCTTCCACCAAATACTTGTCCACTGAGGCAAGACTATTCATTGATGAACATGACCCATACTTTCCCACCCACTCTGTGTTTGATTCTGCTCATGTTGGTCCCTACATTAATCTCTACCTGTTCCAAGTCTATCAATTCTTCAAGGTCCAATTCTTCAATGAAGCTTTCACTCATCTCTTGAGATTTTCATAATCTTTCCCTCCTTTGTACTCCCATAATTTATATTTAAATTACCCCACAGAATATTCATTCCTGTACATTCTCATCTACCCTATCAGGTCATAAACTCTTGCATCATGACCGCTGTAATACCCAGTGCCCAAAACCATGCTTGGAATATAATAGGAGTTCATCAAATTTTAGCTACGAGTATTATTATTATTATTTATCTTTGTATCCCTCAGACCTCTAGCACTGCAATGTCTCTTAAATATTGTAAGATCAACTTAGAAATAATTAATTAAATGATGCCCTAAGAATGAATGAACTCTTGTTGAGAAATAAGAGCAGATGGAAAGCTCACATAGAGTAGGTGATGGAGAGGTAAAGAGAAATTATTTGATAATATGAAAGAAAATGGCTAGGAAGCCCAGAAGGAGAGACTAGAGGAAACTTCAAACAATCCACAGCCATATTATCTATTTCACAAATTATCTTTGAAATACAACACCTTCTTCTGTCAGTCACCCAGGATGAAGATAGATTTCTCACTGTGTGGATGACTATATCTCTGACTGAGCCTGGCAAAAAGCAAAGCCAAATGGAATGGTGGTACATTATCTAGTTATGTTATCCAGTGTTTTCCTGAGTCTCCTTATGCATAGGTAGAAGACAACTAACTATAAGGACAAAGGGAAAAACGATGAAATCTAATTTGAAGTTTTAAAAAAATGTATTCAAGTGGAATAAATCAAGGGAATTTAGTACAAAAAATAGACAAATATTTTTTTGCACCAAGAAAAAAAGTATTGAGTATTCAGGTTTTTAATAATTTTATAAGCATATCCTTCTGCCAAGTTTTCTGTATAATGGCTTTTTGATATGAGTACCATTTCCTTTGAACTCTAGTCATTTTGAGTATAGCCAAATTGAATGACCTCTTTAAAGTGCTATTTTTGGACAAATAGGAGAAATAAATCATGGTGCCCAAATGATGGTCTGGATGTACTAGTCTATTATTTTCAGTTTAGTCTGAGAAACATGTAATCAGTTTTTCAACCAAAAAGGAAAAAAAAAAGTGTTCCAATGTACTAGAAAATACTTGTTATTGGAAGCAGTCATTGACAGAAATGTAATAATGAAAACCATCCCTGCTCCTTCTATGCAGGCGATGTTGGACAGTCATTGGGCTGAAACGACAGGCTTACATCTACTAAAGTGTGGCTTGAAAAGTCTGGAAGATGTCCATCTCCAAGACAAGGGTCATGACATCACCAGTTCTAGACAAGACTCCTTAGAATGCAAAGATCCCTGGGAAGGTGAACTCCATTTCTAATACACGTCCAGTAAGGGTGCACTTCGAGAATTCCTGGGTACCTGGACTGGCAAACAAAACAGTAAATCTGCAAATTTTGCAAAGAGCCAATGCTAACAATAAAGGCCATGCTCTTTATACGATTCATTCAACAAATTCCCATGAATCGCACAAGATTCTGAAAGTGGCCGGCCACTAGTACCAGAAGATACACAGAACTGTCTCTAATGTCCAAAACCCTGGATACAGAGTTAGAAAGAATGAGAGATCAACAAGGAGTCTGAGAAAGAGAAAATTAGCATAAAAAGTCTGAGTGAGCCTCCATCTCTTCCTTTCTCCTAAATCATCCCAGGGTACATCTCCTACAGGCCAACCTGACCTTGGGCTTCTCTTGCCTAGATTATAAGCCCTTTGCTCTGTGTGTCACCCTACTTCTTTTGATGAGCAGTTCCAGTCCCCACCAGGCTAAGCTGTTGCGCAATTTTAGGGGACAACTCTCACAGAACAGTGACTACAAAGCCCGAGTTGTGTTGTGCCCAGCCCGCAGCCCTGTGGCACCGCTGCTTCCCCCTGTTTTTTCACTATCCAAATCACATCGCACTTCATGGCTCAGATCATATTCCACTGCCTCGATGTGTAAGATTTCTCTTGCCTCAATTTCTCTTACCTAAAAAAGTTTCGTCTTTCTACAAAATAGCTTTAGCCCCAAAGTTCACAATGTAAATCTCCCTGAGAGAAATTCTGGAGGCGAGGAGTAAATATAAAGTCCTGGAATCCACCCTTGAATATCCCCAGAGTGTAAATGACATGGTGGGAGGCACATTGGACTGAAAGACAGGCAATTTGGGCCTAGAGCAAATGTAACTACATCGCTGCACAAAGTTGGCAAGTCACATACCTTGTCTGAGTGCCACTTTCACACATGAAGTAGAAAGGAGGTAAATAAGACACCTCAGAGATGCCTGCCAATCCCAATATTTTACAGAACCTTGGAACACTACCTCCAGAGTAAGAGCATTTGAGTCACATACAACCATTCCACAAAGGGAGAGTAATAGATGACCTTTGAAAGTCTGGGAGACAGTTTACTAAATGCTCATATGTGTCTGCTGAATGGCATGTAGGCCTGAGTTGAGGGTAAATTACTTCATATGGTATATTCCTACCTCGCCTCTCAATACAAGATCTTTAGACAGACTTTTTTTCTTATCTGTAGCCTGGCAAACCTGGCACAATGCTGTCACATTTTCACCAGCCCACTCGTGTTTGCTAATGGCAACTGCCTCCCTCTCTTAGCTGCAACATACATGCCACCTCATATGACAATGCTACTGAAGGACAGGAGTCTGGTACAGAACTTATATACCTATATCTACACCTTTAAATACAGGAACATTCTCACTTTTAACTAACCTAATATTGCAAAATCTGCATTTACTAGTGTACGTACACGTACACATGTATGTGTATACATATAAGTATGGGGGGTGGATTACTTGCTTTTCAAATGAATTCACCATGGAATTTCTTAAAATATCAGGTTCTTCATTTCTCTTTTCCTTCACTGCCTCCTCCACAAATATCTTACACTTTTTACTTATATCTTTCTACTCGGAAATATATCTATCATGTGTAAGGTAGCCTGTATTTGTAAAGATTAGTGGAAAGCAAAATGTATTTCTTTGTAGTCTCATGGGTAATATCTTTGATGTCCTGGGAGTATGGGCTTATATTTTGAATGCCTAGGCTCTGGAATCATATCTCGCAATACCATGAACATAAAAGCCACGTGAATCTTAAATATATTCCAGAATCCACCATGATATAACAACAGCCTTATATAGAAATTAGTATCTGTAGAGCCACAGGCTTCACACAGGCCACCATGCCTGGAAAGAAGTGATCTGATACCATTGTTTTGTGAAAAATTTCCAGACAACCCCTGTAGCTTCCACTTGGGTTAGTACTGTCAGGTGGGGGCAACTTAAAAAGTTGGAGTATTATAGTCTGCCTCCTTACACGATGAATGTCAATAGACAAAACATTAACCACATTTCTGGGAGTGCTGGAGCTATTTTTAGTAATGGTGTCATTCTGGAAAGTTTCTTCTTTTGCTATGAAATACAAATGTGATTTTTATCCACATGGTGAGCTCAGTCACGTTTGTCTGTTTTTTTTAAATCTGAGTTTTGTTATGTTTTCTATTTCTCTTTACCCCAGGGGTTTCCTTATCTGTGTGCACATACAGATGAGAACAGGAACAGATCAGGCTAGTCCACTCTAGTTTAGGGTAGGTTGCAAATGATCTCTCTGATGATAACAGCACCAAACAAAGGCCTCATTTCACACAATCATTAGTATTCCCCTAAGAGGCTCATGCAAGCTAAGAACCAAATAAAAACAGAGAGGAAAACAGCAATCCACTCTTAACTCATCAACCCCCCAAAAGAAGTTATTGTTTCCCCACTTCCAGAAATATAATCGTATAGAGCTCAGGAACTCAGAAAAATCCCAACTCCCTCTGTCGGCTCCCTAAAAACATACACTGAATGGGGGACCTGACACAGGTAGCTACAGAAGCTTGAGCCAATGGAAAGAGCACTGGATCAAGAATCAGGAGGCCTAAGATAAGATCTGGACAAAGCTTTAACTCTTCTGGGCCTCAGTTTCTTCATTATAAAATATAGACAATGATACCAATATCTTTATTGAGATTGAATGAGATAATAGGCTTCAAAATGCTTTGTGAAAGTATTAGGTCTTCACAATATAATGCTTAACTTATTTGTGTGCATCTCAACTCCTATGACGTTGTAGAAAATTAAAGCTGCAAGTTATGAAAAATGGGAAAAGTATAAAGCTGGTTTAAACAAAGACTTCTTTCTCTTTCCTTCACTTTCTCCCTCTTTCTTTCGCTCTATCTCTGTATCTCTCTTTTATTCTACCTTCTGGTAAAAAGTAACACTTGGTCTTAACTCTACCTTCTAATAATCGTGACTTTTCTACAGTTTTCAACCATAGTGAAAGACTGAAGTAGAACAGCTCATTGATTACACACTACTACGTACAGGGGCCTATGTTAAATTATTACCAAAATCACATTATGAAGAAATTTTCTGCTTCTAGAGAAGCTTGAAGTTGGAATCAGCATCTATTCATTTATTCAACAAATATATATTCAGTGCAAACTGGTGCCAGGCATTAGGGATTTAGAAATGAATAAGAAAAACATAGCTGTTTTCCTCATGAAGTTCATAACCCCGTGAGGGAGATAGGTTCCTAGTCCCTTGTTTTATAGCTTGGGAACTAGAGAAACAATAGTTGTGAAAATTTGACTACCTGCAGCTCCCCTTCCATTATGCTGAGTAGTTGGATGAGGTCTTCTTTGGATAACTCCAAGGATTTCTTATTCTTTCGTTCACTTTCTCCAGATGGTTTTAGGTGTCGTTTGACAGTTCCTGAGGCCATGACATCATCCTCCTTTCTATTTGATTTGTTCTTCCTTTTTGCATCTTCTGAGAGACTTTTATCATCAGCATTGCTGATGATGGAGGATTTGGGGCAGGAGATATGCCCGTTGGATGAAGTTTCACCACCCTGGTTTCGGGATCTCATTCCCACCTACAACACAAGAAAAAAGATTAGATGTTTTTACCACCACTGATTTTATTTTTGTTTAACGATTAAAAAACCAATAAAGAAGCTTTACAACACCACCAATCAAGAAAAACCAAAAAGATCAGTCCCAGTTAGCTTCCTGATATCTTCAATAAATATGTCATTACAAACTTCAGGAAAATGCTTTGACGGTTTCATGAAAGAATGAAAATGTGATTCTAACCTTATAAACATCTCAAGTCAAATGATCAAAGTCCACATCAACAGTGCTAAGTCATGTTGATGGTATGTATCTTTGACAAGATGTGATAAGAATGGCACTTTACCATTGTGGTTTTCCTCCCCAAAATATTAAAAAAACATCAGATTTTTTACTGGCCATTACATGGCCAATAATCTTGAAAACTATCAAGGTCATTGAAAACAAGGAAAATCTGAAAAACTGTCACAGCCAAGAGGGGCCTAAGGACACATGACAATTAAATATAATATGGCATCATAAATTGGATCCTGGAACAGAAAAAGAGATATTAGGGGAGAATTGAGGAAACATGAATAAAATATGGACTTTAGTCAATAACAAGGTATCAATATTGGTTCATTAATTATAATAAATATACCATACTAATCTAAAATGTTAATTATAGAGGAAATTGTGTACGGGTATTTGGGAAACCCCCAGTATTATCTTTGCAACAGTCTGAGAATTTAAAGTTGTTTAAAATAAAAAAGTTTATTTTTAAAATAGTGATTCTAAATTAAGTTTATCAGAAAATTCAAAACTCAAATCCTGCCAGGAAACAGATGGAAGTAACAATGTGCAGAAAAATGCATATAGGGTGGAGGGAGGAAAAGGGAAAAGCAAAGGGAAGAGGGTAGTATAGTTTTTAGTGATATGGAATTCTAGCTTTCCATAGCCTCTTTTTTTCCAAATCAGGTCTTTTTATGTCAGTCATTTACAATAATAACAGCACAAAGAATTGGGAGAAAACAGATCAATTTCAAATTAAAAATTTTTTTAAATATATATTTTGAAGTAAACTAAAGAAAAAAGACAAAGCAGCAGCTAACTTGTCCCATGAGAAGCACCTTGGAGTCATCCCATGATTTATGCTTTACAGATTCTCTGTCAATCTCTGAGCAAAAGAACTTGATCAACAGGTATGTTACAAACCTACCGAACTCGAAAGCTAGGACTCAGAGTGCTCTGAAGAGAACTCTGATATCCTGGGGGCTATTCCACAAAATTTGCCTAAACCCTTAAATATAGCAGCTTAGCACACAGTCCTGTTTAAAACTCACAGCATAAATACCGGTATTCCTTTCCCTGAACAGCTGTGCAGCAAGATTTTCATTACTCATTCCAGATAAAATACAGGGACTTTGTTTTCTGAAAGTAAATTTCCTTAATGAACCCAGCCATACTTAAGAAACTAAGGAAAGCTTTTCAAAACACTAGGTTTATAATAGAAAAATAAATACAGTGTGCTGTTTCCTTTCAGATAGCAAATAGCCAATTCTTCCAACAAATCTTGAAATCTACATTCATGCTCCTTTTTTGAACTGAAGTCTTGTATTGTGTGTGTGTGAACTTTCTACAGCACTCTCACTATGAACAACATAAACAGAAGAGGTGGTCCTTAATATTGGCACCCAGTTTTCTGGTTAACTTAGTCATTTATTCTTGGAATTTTAGAGCATCCTTTGTGCTTCTCTGGTGAACAAAGAATACATGTTTCTTTGTGATGGAAGCCAGAACACTTCAGAGCAGACCTACTGTATTTCATCACAGTTTGTTTGTGAACAGAGTAGGCTGACTTGATCCCCAAGCCAAAAAAAAAAGGTGATGAATGATGAATAGAAAGTTTCAAATTTAAATCTTGGCCTGTTACACATCACAACTGAGACACATGGGCTTCCTAAATTGAATTGTGACTCCTTACAACTCTACACCACATGTGAATTCCTTTTATCTGAAATAACTTTCTCTATCAGATCTTAAGGCTGTTTGGAATGGTACATCAAATAATGATTTGACAACCTCAATTTAGATCCTTCATTAATAGAAATTCCAGGCAATGGTTCCCAAAGCACAGAAAGTGAGAGGTGATGTTTTAAACTTAATTATAATAGCCTTAATCATACACAGCATTTGCATTTGACTATAGCCTGTGTTTATATCTTATTTCCCTGGATTTTCTATATCTTTCTATATCTTTTATAGGATCTACCTATTATAGGATATTCCTAAAATAGGACAAATGCACAATTATCTGTTACATGTATTTACTCAATTGTATTTGCAAACATCCAGAAAGTAGCATTTACTTAGTACCAACTTTCATTATATTTAGTTCTTTCTAAAAATTTCTGATATTACCATTTTTAAACAAACTTTATTATAGCAATAATAGCACGTACAGAATTCACAGAATTATATTAATTAATTAATTAACATTATAGAATTAATTTATTACAGACTTAATCACTTACAGAAAAAAACACACTTTAGAATTATCTAATTATATCACTAATCAGGTTGAAAACGTGAGTTCCCTATTCTCTTCCACCTCAACTCACTCTGGCTGATGGAATATCTCATGTGCTAAACCGATGATGTTAATTCTGTCTTAATAAATATTTTTCTCTGTGACACGGAAATTTCACATTAAAAATTTTTCTGACATGTGCACATGGGCTTTAGTCCTTTTCCTCTGACTTGTGCTCATGGGCTTTAGTCCTTTCTTGGTAAGCCACATAGGGTCTACTATCTTTATCTCCACAACAAAGTCAGAAATCAGCACTTGCTCTAACTCAGGAATGCAAAAATACTCAAGAGATAACGAACCAGTCGAAACATGTTTTAGGAAGGAGTTGGACAACACATAAGAGGGAGAAAAACATAATTTCTCAATAGTGTACTAAGTTTGCAATCAATAATGTCCACTTTAAATAATTTTATTCTATTTTGTAAGGAGAAAATGTCCACACAATAATGAATTTCCATTGTCACATTTAGCAACATTCATACTTTTCCTTATTATGCTAGCTCTCACTTACTGTTTCTTAAGTGCTACATACACAGTATGCAAAGCACTTCACATACAGCATCTCATTTAAATTAATATTCATATCAACACTATGAAGTAGATGCTAGTATTCTCAGTTTTACAGATGAGGCAACTAAAGTTTAAAGAGATTAAATACATTTTTCTGGATTTCACATACACTCTTAGTGAATAGAAGAACTAGGATTTGAACCCAGGTCTGACTCCAAATACCTATTCATTATAGGGCTTTCCTCTAAGTTCTTAAACACAAGCAATTGGAAGGGGAGAAAACACCCTGTAAATCAGATGATCCAGAAAAATTTACAAATGCCTACTAAGGTAATGTTTTTTTCACTTCATACTCAAAGTGAGAGAAATCCATGTCTTTCTCCCTAAGACACTCTGCAAAATTCACACAGCAATTGAAATTAGGTTGCTAAGTAAAATCATTAACCTGTAGCAGAATTTGTAAAATGATGAATCACTTAAAAATCTTCTCGAAAAGGTACCTGGTCAATTATTAAGGATACAGGTTATAAGAACAGGATGGAAAATCTGAACAGGGACCATCACAGATCAGAGTTAGCCAATTCCTGTCCATTGTGCTTAGACAAGTAGCAAGCAGATAACAGAAAGGCATCTGGCACTCCTTGGCTTCTTGAAAGTTGATTGCACATCTGAAAGGTTGGGACACATAGATAATAAACTTTCTGAAAGAAGCCAGGAATGCCTTTTGCTTCATCTTAGTGTATAGCCTTCAAGAAAGTTCTCCTCAAGAAAAGGGAACAAATAAACTGAAGATTCACATCACACTTGTAATCTTTTTTTTTTTGTAATCTTTAATAAGCAAATTATCTTAACATAGTTCAGAAAATACATTTACTTTTCCTTTCACAGGAATTAACCAGCAATACTTTGCATGGAATTTGCTGACTAGGGTGTGAAGAAAAGAAAGACCAAATGTTATTCCAAAACCCCCTCTTTCATCCGTAGTCATCTCTCCTCTGTTCCCCACCACTCCCTGCCCCATATATTGGGCAATAACTAGAGCATACGGTCAGATAATTAATATCCTAGGAATCAGAAAATGTTTATAAAGACATTGAATCATTTATGAATAACAAGTATTTCTAGAGCATTTGAACAAGTGAAAAGAAAAGGATAAAGAAAAAGTCTACAGCAATTCCATAGTTCCCATCTTCGTTAGTTCCAGCCAATCTTGACCTTGCATTTTACCTAGAACTTTCACTACTGCCCTTGCCTCCTTTCAGATTTGTCTTTTTATGTTATGATTCAACATTGGTCACAATACTCCCCATTCCTAACACCAACAAAAACTTCTTTTCTGCTTAAATTAGGTGTGGGCAGCTTTCTTATGCTTTTCAAGTATCCAAACCCTGTCTGTTCCTGGTATAATTTTATCTATACACTTTTTCAAGAACATACCTAGTAAATAGGGTAAGATGTCACAATAATTTTCTTTATATAATTTCTACTTTTGAATTACTTTATAGAATTATAAGGAGAAATTATAGTACACAGTAAAAAGAAAACACTAATTACAGAAAAGTCTACTTTTTACAGTGTGGCCTGGCAAAGGGCCTGCTGCACGTGGGGCTTCCAGAACATTAGCATGGAACTGTCCGTGTTCTTTCTTTCAGACATAAATGACAGGACCCAAAGCACCCAAAACTGAAGGAAAAGGAAAACATCTGTTTTTGTTTTATGTGAATTTTAAGGTGCAAGAGACCAATCAAATCTACTGGTTCATTCTCTATCAATGCCAGATTATTCCCTCTGTATATTTTGTTTACTTGGGTAAGTCTAGTTATAAATATCCCAAGTCACGAAATGTTCAAATATTTCTCATGAGATTATTATTCATTCTAACAGCAAAGACTGTTCATAAATGTTACTAGGTTTACCCTTATATTTTCTTTACAATTTTTTTTAAATTTTCTTCAGCCTATTTATGGAATAAGCCATGTGAAGTAAATTTTTGATTCTCATTATCTACACTCATAAAACCCTCAAAAAAAAGCAAGGTTTATGTTTATTTAAGTCATTTTCATTCTACTTGGACAGATCTATCCAGACCAACTGAAAATTCTAAATAATTTCACGCATGTTAAAATTCAAGAAAGGGGATTCTCTTGGAGTCACTGTAGTGCTGTTGTCATCAAAAGTTCAAGGAAAATATTATAATTGTGGCAAAATAAAAATATAGTATTCTACCCTAGCCTAAAACTATGGTGAAATATTTTATGAAATTCTCTTTAATATCCTTCAAGAAAGATAACGGCAGACTTAGAAAAGATTTCCAGAAAAAAAAAGAGAGAGAGAAAAAATACATCAAGGAACTGCCATGAAATAAATCTTTTAAAATTAGGTACCTGAGTCTGAATGAATATAAAATTTGAGAGTTTTAAAACTTTGAATGTAAAATAGGGTGACCTCTGTTACCAACATTTTGATAAAAAGGGGAATCAGTTTACCACTTTATATTCATTTTTATAACTTGGTTTTGGGGGTGATTTTTTTTTCTTTTTTTACTTCCTTCACAGAAATAGAGCTACTGTCAATTGTATAAAAAAGAAAAACATTTAACCATCTAGCAATATAAAGTAATGACATAACATTTTTCCTGGCATTTTCAACGTCAATGACCCATCCTTTAACCCAATATATTTTAAGTATTTTTATATTTATATTTACAATACTTTACTATTATAATTCTGATTTCACTATTCTACTAGACACTGTGTATAATCTGTAGGCATTGATTATATAAAAAGAGTAAGGCCCTCAAATTGAAGTTTTCTGATAAATTTTACCTATATTCTTTCTACTTGAGACTATAAGTTTTTCAGGCATTTCAATAATGTACCTGTGGCCTTTGACGAATATCATCATGCAATTTAATTTAAATTGTTAAATATTTGTTTTATCATCTGACAAAGAGAACATCTCTGGAAAATTACTAGTTTCCTGGTTATCCAGGACTAGATTTCCTTCCTGTATTTCATCACTTCTAAAAAGGCCAAACCCCAGAATTGTATACGAACCAGTCATTTCCCTTCCACTAACAAAAGAGACCTATCTGTACTACCAGAAATAAAAATATCTTAGACTTTATCTCAGCAGTCTATATGTGATCAATTAGTCTTACATATTACCTTTATTCATAATATTAGAATTTTTTAAATGCTATTAAAGAGCTTATTATGCTCTGAGCACTGGGTTAAGTATAAAAATATATAGTATTATCTCATGAAATCCTGATAATAATCCATCAAGCAGATACTATAATCCTTCTTCTTATAAAGATAAAGCAAGTGAGGCTTAGAGAGAGATATTTGCCCGAAATAATATACCTGGTACCTGGAAAGCCTGAACTAGAATGTTTGAATTTTCCACGTTCAAGGAGAAATCTGAATGGAGCTTTTATCACCATATCAGAACTACTGCGATACAAATGAATTCACAGCCACCTTTTCATGGGGCTAAAATAAGTTTAGTCACAAAGTATAGCATCCACCAAATAGTCTCAGACAACAAAAATTACATAGAATCCTACTATTCCCATAGGTTTTTTTCTCGAACTTCTCCTTGTGTAATACCTTATTCTTCTAAGACTACATGCTCTTCCCCACTGCTCCCCTCACACTGCCGTTCTCCTTCTCAGTACTTGAGGTTTTCAAAGAAGCTGAAAAGCAACTTTGCCTTTGCAGTTCTGACTTCTGACTTTTCTGGAATGGGTAGTCACTAAGACTCCAGCAACATAACAACTGTTATACTACTGGATATAGATTGAACTGATTTTTTAAAATTAGGTGAATTAAGAAAAATTCTAGTTTGCGCAGAAGCTGATTATTCTGGTAAGGCAACTCCACAAATTTCCTGTTAGAAAAAAATGTTTGTCTTTATATAGCAAATATTCTCAAATAATTGTATTGCATTTCCAAGACATGTGAGACAAATCACGATTGCTGGTCAATGTTAACAAGACGGGTTAACCTCCCCGAGGAGAAAGACATGCAGTGGTTTGGCTGATGTCACTGCTTCATGCTGACAGGGGGAAAAGTGAAATACTGCACATATCTGTGTGCTGACTATGACTTCATGCATTCTAGTTGCCTGTACATACGCCAACTGCATTCAGGTGTCCTTTAAATGTCTTTCTTTTAAATCTCTAGACCATTTCTTAACATAAAAGAATGACTTAAAATTAGTTGTAATGTACGGAGTCATAGGTTGTGTCTGTTTTGAACTCCTGCTGACTTCTGACTTTTCTGTCCCTGAGCATCCCTTGGATTAGAGCAGAGTATAGGGAACCTAAATTAAAAACGGAGCATAGCTGCTTTATAACCAAGCAAGGAGAAAAGGGAAAATTACTCCTATTGAAACACATTCTATGAAAGCAACTGAAGCCACATGAGCGTTCAGGATGTTTACCTGATGTGCACAGGTGCTTGTCACTCTGATGCTGTATGAAGAGGCTGAGAATTGTATTAATATATCAACCAACGCATCTTCACAAACTTAGTTGCTATGAACGCAAAGGTTGGCAAGAACAATAAAGAGGAGAACTTTGTGATTAGCTAATTGTGGTGCATTAGGAATTTAATTTAGGTAAAATGTCATGCTACCACAATGCCTAAGTTTTGGACTCAGTGTGTGGGTGGGAATTATGTAAGAAAATGAGTCACCACCTTTTGGAATAATTTTTTCAGACACATAATGGTCACTAGCTACCTCTCTCCTCCACCCTCTTGTTGCCCTGCCTCAGCATAGCACCCAAGCCACAGAACACCGTAAGGCGGCCCACAACCTCACACATCAAAATGCGTAGCATTGTTTTCCTATCGTGCTGAATCCTCCTGGCACTGTGTGCCATCAACTCCAAGGAATCAAGACAGAGCTGTGTCTTCACCCCTCACCCCACACTCACTTATTTTGTAATCCTGGACAAGTTGCTTAACCTCTCCAACCCACAGTTTTTTCATTTATAAAATGAAGATAATAATGCCTGTTCTCCCCACTATGTGCCTGTGAAATCATAAAGCCTGTCCTACTCTCTGGATGGATGTAAAAGTATCGACTAGCAGTAGTAATGCCGGATGCACTGATCAGCGGCAGAGCAACTATGGGATCCTCAAACACCTCTCAGGACCCCAGTATAAGTATCACCAGAGACAAAGACACTTTATTTTCAACTATGATTGTCTAGCACAGGGGTCGGCAAGCTTCTTCTGTAAAGGGATAAATATTAAATATTTTGGGCTTTGCAGGTCATGTGGTCTCTGTTGCATCCACTCCACTCTGCTGTTGTGGCATGAAAGCAGCCATCGACAATACATAAACCAATGGGTGTGGCTAGATTTCACCCCTACCCCTTAGTTTGCCAACGCTGATTTAGACTATGTGACAAACATGATTGATGGGTACATTTAAACTGGGAGAGAAGGAAACGATTTCTGCCACTCCCTCCCCAGTTTATAGTAATTAGAAAAATGGCTGAAAATGAGAAGGAAAAAAATGAGAAAAAAGGTAATGTAGTAAAAATGCCATCTGCTCACCTATGCTCGTTTTCTCTTCCAGATGAGTTGAGGGAGATATAAATATAAATGGTGCCTTCACAAAGTTTGAGAAATCTAAGGTGGAAGAACCTGAAATGCTAGAATTTGAGCAGACTCCCGCCGGCATTAGTCCTGCCATGGGTTATGCAGACATACCACAGAGATTTAGCGGCATGTGTTTGTACAAAGCAGGTGATGGAGACTGATGCCCACTGAGTATATGAAGGAGACACAGGAACAGCCATGTGGCCTTCAGGGTGGAAGGTAGCTGGGAAAGACAGCTCGTGCATGAGTAGAAGAGTCACCATGGCAGAGGGCTTCAAAGCAGACCACCTAAACCGGGGGTGAAATGGTAGGCACAGCTACACTTTAGGGAATCTGCAATACCTGTGAGGATTATGGTAGGGCTCTAAGACAGCAGGAGAGACAGGGTACTTTCCCCAAAAGAGCTATGGCCATTACTTTCACCAGGAGCCAGGCTGGGAGATGACAACAGAGGAAAGTAGGTACGTAGGACCAGCTTCCTAGGCGTGCGACCTGTGACGTCACACAGGGCCTCATGCTTGGTGTAATGCTCTGTTGTCATTGTCTTGAAATTCTTAATTATTTCTGACCTAGAAACCCCACATTTCCCTCATGCACGGGGCCCCCTGAATTATGTGGTCAGTCCTGACAGCAGTGGGGCAGTCAATCTGAACCAGGTACTGGAAGTTCTCCCACCCTGTTACTTCCACCAAGCTAGCCATGCTAGCAAACTTCCCCCCCCACTCCGCCACCCACAGATGAAGCACAGTTTTTGTGTGACACCCTTGAAATGAAGAGGATAGCTCGGGAGGAAGGAAAGACTGAAATGGAATTCTGATTTGTTCTAGGCCTGATCTATATGTATTGAATTTAACTGGGGAAAAAACACACAAAAATTGTCAAATAAAATTGAATTTACCAGAAAATATATAGGTTAAGTTCTCTACCACAGGTAGGGGTTGAAGGGAAAGAGTATTGGAGAAGTAACTAAAGAGGAAGTTGAATTCAGTCATAAAGAAATAAAGTATTAGAATTATGTCCTTGAACTTTATGAGATGTTGTAACTGAAATATAACACTGGTTACAATTTTATAAATCATAAAGTACTATGGGACTTTCAGGCAACAGATGTAAAGCAGTTTTCTTCTAAATTGTCCCTGCGCTAGCTTTGAAAAAGAAAAGCAAGAAATAAGGCTCATCCCTGGGGCTGGAAACAACCAGAGCTCAGGGACTTTCCAATAATGAAACTATTGCCCGGTACTTTGTAGTGGGGTCTGATGGGGAGCTTTTGAAAAAAGGGAGCGATAAAAGGGAGCCCTGCCCCAAAGCTACCCATTGTCTTTCTCTGGCCCTCTTTTAGGCACCTTTCTTGTTTTCCCATCTGTGTTCCTCACCTATGCCTTTCACTGAAATTAGGAAAATGAAACCCCCATGATCTCATTCTGCTCCAAGGCTTCCCAGCCCAGACTTGCCTTGAGTTTGTTCCAAGACTAAACATGACCCCTCACCCATCTATTGATCTTTCACTCTTCCAGAATGTCAGAATGGTGTGAAGAAATCAACCTGGCTAAATCTAAAGCACATAGGTAGTAGCGTCACTACCCTAACCCCATATTTCTCAGTCTTTATTAACCAGAGCGAGTCTTGGATTAGAATTAAAATAAAACTAGACATTTTTAAGAGGCTAGGTTGAAGGTACGGCAAGGACAATATTTCTTTATTTTTTATTTTTATTTATTTATTTTTTTTAATTTTTATTTATTTATTTTTTAAATTAGTTTCAGGTGCACAAGACAAAGCAAAACTTAAGGACAATATTTCTTTAAATCATACCAGCAGGCTATTCTCCTGTGTAACACAAGCCATGGCAGAGGGAGGGCAAGAAGGAATCTGGGCCTTTCAGTTCAGGCCCTTGGGAAAGATGGCTGCAACTCCGGGAGCTGTGGTGAATGCGATGGTGGCAAGCCGAAACTGAGCAAAAAGTGGTATAACCAATTGTTCCAGGGTGTTCTGCCATGTTTACGCAAGCTGCTGTCAAGCCTGTTAGGGGGTCCTTGTGCCAAACCTCCTGGACCCAGTAGGAGCAGAGGAAGCTGCGGGTGTGTCAATTTGCTCTTTTCATATTCATAGTGCTTCACGAGGACAAGCTACTTTCTAATAAAAGAAGTAAGCTACAGCAACACCTGAAAACTGAGAAGAAGATAGCAGAGAAGGAGCACAGTGAGAAACAACTAAGTCCGGCCAATGCTGCTGCCACATCACTGGCAATGATGTGGGTGCCAGTGAGGAGAGCCTGGACCCAAACCAATATTACAAGCTCGGCAGCCAAGCAGTCCACCAACTAAAGGTCAATTGGGAAGACCCACATCCTCACAGGTTCCGTGTAGACATCTCACTCACTTCATCCAAGACTAGTCACCTGCAGCCTGGGGACCATCTGAGAGGCATCACCTTACAGGTGACAGGTAGGATTCATGCCAAAAGAGCTTCTGGGGGAGAGCTCATCTTCTATGACCTTTGAAGAAAGGGGGTCAAGTTGCAAGTCACGGGCAATTCCAGGAATCATAAGTCAGAAGAAGAATTTATTTGTATCAATAACAAACTGCATCAGACAGACATAATTGGAGTTCAGGAGAATCCTGGGAAAACCAAGAAGGGTGAGCTGAGCATCACTGCCTATGAGATCACACTGCTGTCTCCTGCTTACATATGTTAGTTCATCCGCACTTTGGCCTCAAAAACAAGGAAACACGATACCGTCAGAGACACTTGGACTTGATCCTGAATGACTTCAAGGGGCAGAAATTAATCATCCTCTCTAAGATCATCACATATATAAGAAGTTTCTTGGATGAGTTGGGATTCCTAGAGATTGAAACTGTAGCAACTGCTGATACATTGGAAAGCACAACTAGAAAATAATAATTGCAAGTCACATAACTCAGGCATCTTTGCATTTCTGCAGAAGGTCAAGGACTGCAAGGTAATTCTTACATGTTGCTATCCATGTGACTCTCACAGTTCAGTCACCAAAAGAGAGAAAAGGAATTAGGAATTCCTTTTTTACTTCTTGTTACTAAATAAACCATTTATTGTTGTTTTTTAAAGAAGAGGGTGACCAGATGGCTCAGTTGGTTAGAGCGCGAGCTCTGAACAACAGGGTTGCTGGTCCCATTCCAACATGGGCCAGTGAGCTGCGCCCTCCACAACTAGACTGAAGGACAATGACTTGGAGCTGATGAGACCTGGAGAAGCACACTGTCCCACAATATTCCCCAATAAAAAATTTTAAAAAACAAACAAAAAGGGTGTTCCCTTAAAAAAAAAAAAAAAGGAGGACGAGGAGGAGTAGGAGGAGGAAGGAGAGGGGGAGAAGGAGGAACAGGAGGAAGAGAAAGAGGAGGAGAAGCAGGGGGAGGAGGAGCAGGAGGAGGAGCAGGAGGAGGAGCAGGAGGAGGAAGCGGGAGAGGAGGAGGAGGAAGAGGAGGAATCTGGGAAAATATTTTTTTCTCCTCTCCCCTCTCAACATGCTTAATTCCCAAATCCCCTTCTTCCCCACCACTAAGTGACAACATCCTCTTTTGCGTCGTAATCCAATATTTCTTTTTTGGAGAGCCAATTTGAACCCAGGGTTTACCTAACAGACATATCTTGTTTCCTAAAACCTAGTTTTAAGGGTAGGGAACAGGAAGACCAGTGTTATACCGGCCTGCCAGGGCTCTGGGAATATATTACTGGTAGAGAAGCTCCTCTGAAGGCCTAGGGCAGTAGTTCTCAAACTTCAGAGGATGTCAGAATCACTTGGAGGACTAATAAGCACACAGACCGTTGGGCCCCACCCCAAGAGTTTCTGATTCTGTGGGCCTGGGGTGGGACCTAAGAGTTTGCATTTCTAACAAGTTCCCAGATGATGCTAATGCTGTTGGTCCCAGGACCACACATTGAGAACCAACACTGTAAGGCAAGGTAGGACTAAGATAGGGCCAGAAAATTGCCAAGAAGCCTCAGCATATTTACCTATTTCAACTAGAAACTCTCTGCTTTTCCCATGACTTAAACTAGAAATACTTGACTCGGCAAAAAAAAAAAAAATAAATATATATATATATATATATATATATATATATATATATATACTAATTGTAACTGTTTTCATGCCTAATTATCATTCATCCTCCAGCTGGGCTCCTGTTGGAGAGTATAGACTTGTGGGTTACAAAATGATTCCCTACAGTCCAAAACTTCTTTGCAGATATGGGGTGCATGTGTGCTCGTGTCTGTGTATGTGTGTGTGTGTGTGTGTGTGTGTGTGTGTGTGTATGTGTAGTAGTAGTAGCAGTAGTAGACTTTTTTATCAGAAGATTTCACAAAATAATCTAGATTTTTCAGATTTTTATTGGGAACAAAATCAGAAGATCTGGTACTGCTACGCCCATCTTCCCACGTAGCTGTATTTAGCTTGAGTTGAGTCATGGCTGAGCCAGTTAAATGGAGCATTTACTCATTAGTTCACAACTCATTCTTACCACCCTCTATTACTTTACTGAACACTTGAATCCAAAAGTCAATTGGCATATATTTATTAATGCATTTGAACTACTATATTTTTCTACCAGTAGGGAAATTCTTCTCTGTACCTGATGAGAAAAACAAAAACTACATCAAGAGTTTTATGTTTCAAGGAAAAAAGGAGAGAATTATTTAGTAATGACTACCCCTATGTGTTTGACATGCAAACACTCTGCCAGCTTCACCTGCTTATTACCCACCTGTCTTCTAAAACCATTTTAGTTTGGGTCCAGTCTGGACAAGCCTGGATGGCAGACAGAAATGCATTGGGGAGGGAGTAGAGGCAAGAGGCAGACTCTGTATGCCACATGGTCAAAGAAACCTCCTAGAAAGGAATTGTGCAAAAGAAAGAAACTGCAATCTGTCACAAATTTGATCCAAGGACAATGTCACTTTGCAAGGGAGAGGGAATGTTGTGCTTAGCAGGGAATGTGTTCCCGGGGATGCCTCCACAGACATGCAGCCAAAGCCGAGGCTGACAAAGAGCTGCATACAGACATAAATGGAAACAAAGCAGTGCACCAGGAAAGGTTCTCTAGGGAGCCTGGGCCTTTCTTTGAGAAATGGCCATGCAGGAGGCCAGGGGAGGATTTGGGGAACTTCTTCATGGTCACTGTTGAAACCAACAGAGATGGCAGAGGCACCAATAGATTGTCAAGCAAGCTCAGGGGCAGAACAGTGTTTGGAGGGCCTGACAGACACCCACTGGGGACCACCTCTTAAATTAACCTGAGGAAGATGGAGAGGAAGTTCGGTAATTGTTTAGGTGGAAACTAAGACAAGAAAATACCACACTGATCTGTTACTATTAACCCCCTGGCATTCTGAGCTTGAGAGCTATTGGTTTTATTTCATTCCACAAACTTTTCTGTGCACCACTATACCAAATAGCAAGCACACAAGAACCATACTGGGTGCGAGGAATCACAAAATAATAATAATAATAATAATAATAATAATAATAGTAATAATAATAAACATGTTCTTCTCTCAAAAATGTCATAGTCCAAGAGCAGATGGGATCAAGATAATGGAGTAGACAGATTCTGAACAAATTTGCTGCCACAAACACATCAAAATTACAACTAAATATAGAACTGCTATTATTGAGAACCACCTGAAGACTAGCTGAACAGACTTCCTATAACTAAGGGTCTAGAGAAGCCATGTGGAGGTAGGTGCTGGGCAGGACAGGGATGAAGTCTGTCTGGTTAGGGCCCACACCCACAGTGTGGTGACTCATACACAGGAGGGATATCTGAGCTGCAATGCTCCCCCTTGAGGAGCGAGTGGTCCAAGCCCACACCAGACTCCCCAATCCAGGGCACCTGTGCCCAGAAGAGTCTTTATAATATCTGGTTTTGTAAACCAGCTGGGGTTACATCCAAGAGAGACAAAGGGCAGTGGGAGACCAAAACACTTTTCATAAAGGGCTCATGCACAAACTCACTTGTTCCAAACTCCAGTGTGGAAACAGCAGTTCCAGAAACACATGGTCATACCAGGAAGAATTAAATTAACTAACTTTAGGGCGAGGGCCAAAGGACAGGGAATAATGGGACCTCTCTCTGGGGATGGAAGCACTAGTAGATACAATTGTTCTTTTGTTTCTTTTGTTGTTTTCTTCTTCAACTTGGCTGGCTTGGCGCAGGTGGGTGCCATATCTGTCACTGTCCATTAACCTGGTTAACACTGAGATTCCTGCCCTGCCCAACCCACTGGACCCTACTAGAGCCTCTTCTAAGCAATTCCAGACCCTCCACAAAAGTGGTGGTCAGCCTCGGCTTGCATTACAGTCTTTCCCAAACACCCTCAAGCCCAATGCAAGTGATGGCTGGCCTTCGCTTGCATTCCAGGCTTTTCCAAGTGTTTCCAAGCCCAGCACAGGTGGCAGCTGGCCTCGGCTTGCATCACAACTTTTCAGAAGAATCCCCAAGCCCAGCACAAGGAGCAATTGACCTTGCCTCTCTTTGTAACCTCCCCCAAGTAGTCCCAAGCGCAACTAGAGTGGCAAATTGCCTCAGCCTGTACCAGAGCTCTACCCAAGCAGCTCTCCAATCAACACACCCCATGGGCAGCCATGGCAGTCATCAGAAGCCAACAAAGAAGATTCCTGCTCCATGGGTCCAGCCCCCGTATATCACATTACCCATAATAGTCATGGTTGGTCTTCAAAGCCAGTCAACCTGAGAATCAACCCCACCCACCAGTGCACCCACAGCAATCATGGCCCAACTACGGCAGGAGGACACATGCAACCCACACAGGGGACATCCATGGATGTTCTGGTTCTGGTGACCAGGGGTAATTGGGCCACTGAGTCCCACAGGACATCTACTATATAATGCCACTCTTTCAAGATCAGGAGACATAGCAGATCTATCTAATATATACAAACACAGAGAGACAGTCAAAATGAGGAGACAGAGGAATGTGTTCTAAATTTAAAAAAAAGGACAAAACCTCAGAAAAAGAACTAAATGAAACAGAGACCAGCAATTAACCACATAAAGAGTTCAAAACAATGGTTATAAAGGTGTACAACGAACTTAGAAGAGGAATAGATTAACTGAATGAGAACTTCCACAAAGAGAAAGAAAATAAAAAAGAACCAATCAAAACTGAAGAACACAATAACTAAAATGAAAAATATATCAGAGGAAATAAACAGAAGATAAGATGATGCAATCAGCAATCTGGAAGACTAGGTAGTGGAAATCACTCAATTGGAAGAGCAAAAATAAAAAAATGAGTTTTAAAAAATGAGGATAGTTTAAGAGACCACTGGGAAGACATTAAGCATACCAACATTTGTATCATAGGGATACCAGAAGGAGAATAAAGAGAGAAAAGGAGAGAAGACCTATTTGAAGAAATAAAGATGGAAAATTTTCCTAACCTAGAGAAGGAAACAGACATCCAAGTCCAGGAAGCACAGAGTCTCAAACCATATAAATCCAAAGAGGCCCAATGCCAAAACACATTATAATTAAAATGCCTAAAATTAAGGAGAGACTCTTAAAGGGCAGCAAGAGGAAACCAGCTAGTTACCTACAAGGGGTCTCCCATATGACTATCAAGTGATTTTTTAGTAAAAACTTTGCAGGCTAGAAGGGAATGGCACAATATATTCAAAGTAATGAAAGGGGAAAACTTACACTAAGCACAATTGTCATCCAGAATTGAAGGAGAGATAGAGTTTTCCAGAGAAGCAAAAGCTAAAGGAGCTCATCACCACTGAACCAGCACTATAAAAACTGTCAAAGGGACTATTTTAAATGGAAAATGAAAGGCCAAAACTAAAAACAAAACAATATAGAAGAGAAAAATCTCACTGATAAAGGCAAACATTTAATAAAAGTAGTGAATCAACCAGTTATAAAGCTAGTATGAAAGTTAAAAGACAAAGGTCGTAAGCTCACCAATAATTTAAGGGATACACACACACACACACACACACACACACAAATGTAAAATATGATGTCACTAACATAAAAGAGGGGTGGTGAGTAAAAAACGAAGTGCTTTTGGTATCCATTTGACCTTAAGCAACCATCACCTTAAGTAGACTGCTATAAACAAACTTGTTATATATGAATCTCATGGTAATCACAAACCAAACACCTGTAATAAATATACAGAAAATAAAGAGAAAGGAATCCAAACAATCATGAAAAAATGTCATCAATGTACAAGAGAAGAGAGCAAGAGAAGAAAAAAGAAACAGAACTACAAAAGTAACCAGAAAACAATTAATAAAATGGTAATAACTACATACCTATCATACCTATCAATAATTATCTTAATGTAAATGGACTAAATGCCCCAATCAAAAGACATAGGGAAGCAGCCTCATGGCTCAGTTGGTTAGAGCATGAGCTCTGAACAACAGGGTTGCTGGTTCGATTCCCACAGGGGCCAGTGAGCTGTGCCCTCCACAACTAGATTGAAGACAATGAGCTACCACTGAGCTTCCAGAGGGGAGCCTGGAAGATTCAGTTGGTTAGAGTGTGAGTTCTCAACAACAAGGTTACCAATTTAATTCCCACATAGGATGGTGGGCTACACCACCTGCAACTAAAGATTGAAAATGACAACTGGACTTAGAGCTGAGCTATGCCCTCCACAACTAGATTGAAAGACAACTTGGAGCTGATGGGCCCTGGAGAAACACACTGTACCCCAACATTCCCCAATAAAATTTATAACACACACACACACACACACACACACACACACACACACACACACACAAGAGAGGGTGGTTGAATGGATTAAAATATAAAAATAAAAATAAAAACATGCATATGCTGCTTGTATACTCACTTCAGACAGAAAGACACAGAGATTGAAAGTGAAGGGATGGAAAGAGATATTTCATGCAAATGGAACAAACAAACAAAAAAAGCTGGGGTAGCAATACTTGGACAAAATAGACTACAAAACACAGATTTCAACAAGAGACAAAGAAAGGCATTATGTAATGACAAAGGAATCAATCCAAAAAGAGAATATACTTATAAACGTCTATGTACCTAACAGAGGAGCACCTAAATACATAAAGTAAATGTTAATGGACATGAAGGGAGAAATCAACAATAATACAATAACAGTTAGAGACTTTAACATCCCATTTATATTAATGGTTAGACATCCAGATAGACTGACTATCCACAAGGAAACAATGGATAACACATTAAATAACACATTAAACCAGATAGACTTAATAGAAATTTACAGAGCATTCCACCCCCAAACAGCAGAATGCACATAATTTTAGAGTGCACATGGAACATTTTCCAGGATACACATGTCACATGTTAGTCTATGAAACAAGTCTCAATTAATTTAAAAAGACTGAAATCATATCAGGCATCTTCTCTCATCACAATGGTATGAAGCTAGAAATCAATTATAAGAAGAAAACTGAAAAACACACAAACACATAGAGGCTAAACAATATGCTACTAAACAAGCAATGGACAATGAACAAATCAAGGAGGAAATCAAAAAATATCTAAGACAAAATGAAAATGGAAACACAAAGATCAAAATATCTATGGGACATAGCAAAAGCAGCTCTAAAAGAGAAATTCCTCGTGACACAAGCCTACCTCAAGAAACAAGAAAAATATTAAATAAACAATTTAACCTTATACCTAAAGGAACTAGAAAACAAAGAACAAACAAAGCCAAACGTAACTAGAGGGAAGGAAATAATAAAGATCAGAGCAGAAATAAATGAAATAGAGACCCCCCTGAAACAAACAAACAAACAAACAAAAACAATAGACAAGATCAATGAAATTAAGAGCTGGTTCTTAGAAAAGATAAACAACATTGATAAACCTTTAGCTAGACTCATCAAGAAAAAGAGAGAAGGGCCCAAATAAGTATAATTAGAAATGAAAGAGAAGTGATTACTGACACCACAGAAATACAAAGAATCGTGAGAATACTATGAACAATTACATGATAACAAATTGGACAACATAGAAGAAATAGATAAATTACTAGAAACATACAATCTGCCAAGACTGAATCGGGAAGAAATAGAAAATCTGAACAGACTGATTACTAGTACCGTGTTTCCCCGAAAATAAGACTTAGCTGGACAATCAGCTCTAATCCGTCTTTTGGAGCAAAAATTAATATAAGACCCGGACTTATTTTACTATGACATAAGACCAGGTCTTATATAATATAATATAAACATCCGTTTATGATTAAAAACGCTCCACAAGTGGGTATAGAGGGAACATACCACAACATAACAAAGGCCATATATGTCAAACCCATAGCTAATATTATACACAATTGTGAAAAGCTGAAAGCTTTTTCTCTAAAATCAGAAACAAAACAAGGACACCCATTCTCAGCAATCTAATTCAATGTAGTATTGTAAGTCCTAGCCACAGCAATCAGACAAGAAAAAGAAATAAAAGTTATCCAAATTGGAAAGGAAGAAGTAAAATTGTCACTATTTGCAGATGACATGACACTATATGTAGAAAATCCTAAAATTTCCAACAAAAAAATGATCGCTATTAATAAATGAATTCAGTAAAGTAGCAGTATAAAAAGTAAATATTCAGAAATCTGTTGCATTTACACACCAATAACGAACTATCAGAAGGAGAAATTAAGAAAACAATCCCATTTGTAATTACATAAAAAAAAAGGAAAGAAGGGCTGGCCCAGTGGCTCAGGTGGTTGGAGCACCATGCTCCTAACACCGAGGTCGTCAGTCACTGGTTCCATTCTGAACTGTGCCCTATACAGCTAAGACTGTGAACAGCAGCTCTCTCTGGAGCTGGGCTGCCATGAGTAGCTTCGGGCTGCCGGGTGCTGCCATGGGTCACCGTGTGCTGCAGTGAGTGGCCGGCAACCAGCGTGAGTGGCCAGCAGCCAGCGAGTGCTGTTGTGACCTGCTGTGAGCTTCTGACTGCCGACTGGCGACCCACTGCCTCAGCAGGGGAGAGGGAAGGGAGGCTCAAAATACCAGCATGGGCCAGGGAGCTGTGTCGTACGCAACTAGACTGAGAAACAAGGGCTTGAACCAGAGTTGGGGGGGAGGCAGAAGAAATGAGGAAAAGAAGAAAGAAAGAAAGAAAAAACCTCCAAGGAATAAATTTAATGGAAGAAGTAAAAAAAAAAAAAAGAAAAAAAAAAAGAAACTTGCACTCTGAAAGCTATAAGATATTGAAGAAAGAAAGTAAAAAGGACACAAAACAATGTAAGTATAAACTATGCTCATGGATTGGAAGAATTAAGATTGTTAAAATGTCCATACTATCCAAAGCAATCTACAGATTCAATGCAGTCCCTATCAAAATACCAATGGCATTTTTCACAGTACTTGAATAATCCTAAAATTTACATGGAATCAGAAAACACCCAAATAGCCGAAGCAATCATGAGTAAAAAGTGAAAAGAGCAAAGTTGGAGGTACCACGTTACCTGATTTCAAACTAGACTACAAAGCTATAGTAATCAAAACTATCATACTGGCACATAAATAGACATATAGAGCAACAGAAAAGAATAGAGAGCCCAGAAATAAACCCACACTTATATGGTCAGCTAATCTACAGCAAAGGAGGCAAGAATATACAATGATGTCACCACACAGCAGCTTAACCGTTTGTTTCCTTGTACCTGCCCCCGAAGAAAGGAGCGTCTGTGGGACAGATCCTTTCAGGGACTTTGCTAAACCTTTGTGTTTGCACCTTATGCCTCCCTGTTTGGTCCCAGAAAGATGACTGGACAGTCAATGATGAGTAAGATTCCTCACGGAAGGAACAACCCAAGCCAGGCGCAATCACATGGGGACCAACAGGGGAACCCACGGGGTTCACAGAGGTGGGCACAGCCCCCCACTTTCCTCAGGCAAAGGAAAGCCTCAGCCTCTGTGGCTGCAATCCTTCCCAAAACCTGCAAGGGAAGTGATTCAATGAGGTGCTTTCCATCTATTCACATGCATACAGGTTTTTGTCCCTTGGGGAAGTTGAGACTTATGGTCCAGCTGCCTGCAGGCAAGGGTGATTGACTTGAATTGGTTTCCTATGATGCATAGAATTCACAGATCTTGAGATTGACAAGCTTTATCTCCTTTACTTCCCCAACGAACTAATAAAAGCTGCTGCAAGCCCCCATTCAGGGCTTCCAGTCCTTGAGACTGGGGGGTCCCTTGGCCTCGGCAGTTAAACTCTATTCACGACTACTGTCTTTTCTTAACCCTGCACAGCCCTCCTCGCTCCCTACAACTCTCGTCGTGTGGGACGCAACACAATGAGGTAAAGACAGTTTATTCATTAAATGGTGCTGGGAAAACTGGACAGATACATGCAAAAAAAATGAAAGTTGACAACTTTATTACACCATATACAAAAATAAACTCAAAATTGATTAGAGTTAAATGTAAGACATAAAACTCCTAGAAGAAAACACAATCAGTAAACTCTGACATCAGCCCTAGCAATATGCTTTTTAGATATAGCTCCTAAAGTAAAGGCAACAAAGCTAAAATAAACCCATGAGACTACATCAAACCGAAAAGGATTTGCACCATGAAGGTGCAACAACAAAATGAAAAGTCAACCTACTGAATGGAAGAAGCTATTTGCAAATGATATATCCAAAATATATAAAGAACTCATTCAACTTAACATCAAAAAAATAAACAATTTGATTAAAAACTGGGCAGAGGAGCTGAACAGGTGTTTCTTCAACAAAGACATACAGATGGCTAACCGACACATGAAAAGATGCTCAACATCACTAATCATCAGGGAAATGCAAATCAAAACCACAATGAGATATTGCTTCACACCTGTCAGAATGGCTATTAACAAAAAAAAAAAGGAAGTAACAAGTATTGGTGAGGATGTGGTATAAAGGAACCCTTATGCACTGTTGGTACGTATATAAACTGGAGCATCCACCATGGGAAACTGTATGAAGATCCCTCAAAAAATTAAAAATAGAACTACCATATGACCCAGCAATCCCACTTCTGGGTATTTGTCCAAAGAAATTGAATACACTAATTTGAAATGATATATGTACCCTTATGTTCATTGTAGGATTGCTTACAATAGCCAAGATATGGAAGCAACCTAGATGCCCATCAATACATGGATGGATACACACACACACACACACACACACACACACACACACACACACATATATGTATAAAATAGAATATTATTTAGCCCTAAAAAAAGAATAAAATATTGACATTTGTGACAACATGGATGAACCTAGAGGGTGTTGTGTTCAGTGAAATAAGTCAGACAGAGAAAGACAAATACCATATGATTTCACCTATATGTGGAATCTAAAAGCAACAAACAAATGAAGAAACAAAACAAATCAGAAACAAACTCATAGATACAGAAAATAAACTGGTGGTTGACAGGTGGCAGGGGCATAGGTAATACAAGGGAAAGGTGAAGGGATTAAGAAATACTAGCACAGGGAATAGTCAATAATATGGTAATAATTATGTATGGTGACAGATGGTTACTAGACTTACCATGGTGATAATTTTTTTTCTTTTTAGATCTAAAATAAAATCTTTTCTTTAAATTAAAGTTTGCTGGGGTGACAATGGTTAGTAAAGTTATATAGATTTCAACTGTACCATTCTGTAATATACCATCTATATACCACATTGTGTGTTCACCACCCAGTCAGTTCTCCTTCCATCACCATATATTTGACCCCATTTACCCTCATCTACCATCCCCCAACCCCCTTACCCTCTGGTAACCATTAAACTATAAACTACTGTCTGTGTCTATGAGTTTTTGTGTCTTTGTTTGTCTTGTTCCTTTGCTGTTTTCAGTTTTATATCCCACATATCAATGAAATCATATGGTTCTCGACTTTCTGTGTAACTTACTTTGCTTAGCACAATAATCTCAAGATCCATCCATGTTGTTGCAAATGGCATTATTTCATCTTTTCTTATGGCAGAATAGTATTCCATTGTATATATATATATATATATATATATATATATATATATATATATATATGTGGTGATCTATTTTTAAGGTATATAAATGTCTAACCACCATGGTGCTCACATGAAACTAATATAATATTGTATGTCAACAATAATTTTAAGATAAATTTTTTTTTAAGTCATAGTCCAAGGTAGCGGTCCCTAAATTTTTTGGCAGTTCAATCAATAATTTAAAAATGTAATCGCTTAGAGGCAGCCAGATGGCTCAGTTGGTTAGAGCACAAGCTCTGAACAACAGGGTTGCTGGTTCGATTCCCACATGGACCAGTGAGCTGTGCCCTTCACAACTAGATTGAAGACAATGGGCTGCCGCTGAGCTTCTGGAGGGGGCGGCTGGATGGCTCAGTTGCTTAGAGCGTGAGCTCTCAACAACAAGGTTGCTTGTTCAATTCCCACATGGGATGGTGGGCTGCACCTCCTGCAACTAAAGATTGAAATCTGCGACTGGACTTGGAGCTGAGCTGCGCTCTCCACAACTAGATTGAAGGACAATGACTTGGAGCTGATGGGCCCTGGAGAATCAATATTCCCCAATATGTCCCAATAAAAATTATCTTAAAAAAGTAATCACTTATCCCAACATTTATGTATTTATTTATAAATTATGTGTCATGCTAATCTCCTAATGTATTAGGCAGATTGTAAATTATACTCAAAATAGAAAAAAACTAAATACTATAAACACTATAAATAAATACAATGGAAACTCACACCACAATTATTTTTCATGTGACAATATTCTACAAAACAGACATTTAAACAGGTTTGAAAAAATAAAAGGAAGCTTGGGAAATGCTTTAATAGTAGTCTTGGATCTGAGGATTAACTGGACTGGATCCTGAATAACTTGTGAGTTCATAAAAATTGGAAACATGCAGACAAATGGTTATAGATTAGGACAGAGTCGTATGCTTTGAGAATGGAGCATTTCTTAGATCATGGCACTCCAGCTGGACCCTATGCAATGAGTAAGCTCTTTCCAGGCTGAGCGAAGAGTACAAACGAAAGTACATAGCTGTTCAGTGATCTGATGTAGACTTAGAAGAAGTTCAAAATGGAGGACAAGTGCAGGAAAATAGTAATTATGTGCGAATCAGCACATAATGGATTAACTCAGGCAAGTTGCATTTTATAAAACTACACTCTTCATTTGCAAGTTCAGCCTTCAATTTGTCCCTCACTGCTATTCTCTCACATCAGAGGGAAAAGAAAAACAGCGAAACTTGGTGATCCCCATAGTAACTAAATAGTGGGAGCAAGGGCAGAGGAAGGTCAAGGAATGTTCTATAACTACCAATGAAAAAAGTACAACATGCAGTTTATTTTTAATATTGGCTATGTTCCTATAATTTTAATGTCTAAAAGTTAAAATGTACATAAATAGTAAAGTCTGTTTCTCGTGTAGCCATGAGAAAAAATACTTTCCCAGTAATTCAATACTACCTTCTTATTTTGTTGACATTTCATTTTCATCAGCTGCCATTCAAACCACCAAAAATGCCCAAAGTGAGTATTTCCCAAATTTGTAACCAGGAAGGGTGTTCTTTACCCTTCTTCCCCTTGTTTTCTTTCTTGCTCTGTTCTTAGTTTACTAGCATGACTCACCATCCACAGAACACAAATTAAGAATTGCTTTTCTAGGAGCAGTGATGTGTTTGCTTTCAGTCATCCACATTTTCTCATCTGTCACTTGTGGCCAAAGATAAAGATTTGCCAGGCAGCTGACAAACCAGAGTGGGGAAGTAGCATAGCTTGTGAACAAAGGGTTTCCCTCCACACCACACCCAGACAGCTGTCCTAGGCAGAGAATGAGCCTGCATTATTGGGCTCCTGGCTAACTGAGGTAATAGGCCTAAACATCCCTCTGTTCTCTATATACCTCTGCTCTACGGAAATGTGCCCAACGACCAGTGGGAGCATAAGAAATATAAAACAGGGAAACCAAAAAAACAAAAACAAAACCTCAGAGGAGAACTTTTTTTTTTTTTTGGGGGGGGGTCTTTTCTTTTTTTTAATTAAATTTATTGGGGTGATAATTGTTAGTAAAACTACATAGATTTCAGGTGTACAATTCTGTATTACATCATCTATAAATCCCATTGTGTGTTCATCACCCAGAGTCAGTTCTCCTTCCATCACCATATATTCGATCCCCCTTACCCTCATCTCCCATCCCCCAGAGGAGAACTTTTTAAAAATCTTTCACAATACCCTATGCAAAAGATATTGACATGTTAATTGTGTTAAAATAGAGTTTCACTTCTAAGGATTATAAGTAGCTGGATTTTGCTCAAACAGAAGTCCTAGCCAGAACCACAGAGTTAGAGGTTTTCTAATTCTCAACAGATTTCATTTAGATCATAAACAAATCATAACCTACATTTAGTAGGTTGTTTAGATTTTACCAGAACACTCCCACTGTTTTCATTAGTTTTGTCACTTATATATTTATAAATACCATACCCTACATATAAATGTATCATTAAAAAGGAAACTTTAGAATAAACCATTCTTTGTCACTTTCAAATTTATCATTCAACACTAAATTTAAAGATAGAATTCATGTAAAATTATTTTCAGGATCCCCTTTAAATTATTTTAACTCAATATATACTTATTAAGTGGTTTCAAAGTGCCAGGCACGGGGTAATTAAAATAATTCCAGGTGGTTTGTGTTATCATGGACTTTATAGTGTAGTAAAATTGTTCCAATTGAATAGATAAGTCATGGAGGAAGCTGGGGAAACTACTAAGATCTTTTGCCTATGCCAGCCGATTGGCTGAATGAGTTACTTCCAGGTCAATTTTTAAAAATTTATGATAAAAAATTAGTTGATATTATCTCAAAGCCAATTCCACACAAAAAATTACTGAGCACCTTCCCTATGCAAAGTTTTATTCACAATGGCTTAAAGAGAGTGAATATTTAATGTGATCTTTTAAAAAATTGAAAAAGTATTCTGTAGCCTAGCAGTCAAATTTTCAAAGCCTTAAATTATATCATATGTGCAATGGTAACTCAGAAGCCCCTGTTTAGTGACCTGATATAGACTTAGAAGAAATTCAAAATGTTGGCCAGGGAAGCCAATTGGCTCAGTTGGTTAGAGCGTAACGTTCATAATACCAAGGTTGCCGGTTTGATTCCCATATGGGCCAGTGAGCTGTGCCCTCCACAACTAGAGTGAAAACAACGACTTGACTTGGAGTTGAGCTGTGCCCTCCACAACCAGATTGAAAACAACTTGATTTGGACTTGATGGATCCTGGAAAAATACACTTTTCACCAATAAAAATTTTTTTCAAAAATGGAGGACAAGTGCAGCAAAATACTAATTATGTGTGTATCAGAACATAATGGATTAACTCAGGCAAGTTGCATTTTATAAGACTATGCTCTGTGTTTGCATGTTCGGCCTTCAGTTTGTCCCTCGCTGTTATCCTTTCACATCAGAAAATAAATAAATAAATAAATAAATAAATAAATAAATAAATAAATAAATAAAATAAAAATAGTCTCCACAGTAACTAAATAGTGGGAGCAAGGGCAGAGGACGGTCAAGGTTCAATTTTCTTCAGAGGAGGATGTTAAATCATTGGAGACTTCTTTGCCTTTTTTTTTTTTTTTTTTTTGGTCTTGAAATATGAATGAATTGAAAAGTGATTGTTAGTGGCTTAACCAACAGTTAAGTTACATCGCGAAATCACGTCTGACTGAATTCAGAATCCACATTTTTGTGCCTTTGCTGTTTCACAGATTGAGAACTTCAAATCAGGTTCGCTGGAATAACAGTAACTTGGAGGTAAAATTTTGGCCTCTCCAACTCCGTTCCCACCTGTGACTGGGGACCTAAGGGTTCTCCTCAAAGACACTCACTCAGTTATTTCTAGATCCCCAAGAGGCAGGGGTCAATAACCGTGCTCCTCAAAGCTGTCCTGAAAGCTACCAATAGAATTTCTGATATTTCCTTCTTTCTTGTTCTTGCTGCCAGTGGCCTCTCCTGTCATCATTGAAGCTGCTGAGACTTTATCAGAGGCAAGAAAGAAGAGATCTCAGGAAGTACAGAAGCCTCCGGTGTTTATACCCCAATGCTCAGATACCACCCAAACTTCACACACAAGTGAAGGCAAGGGCAGAGCCTGAATCCCTGATGCTCTGGAAGTCCTTAGAATGACAGAAGCCACAAGAGTTACAGAAGCCACTGCCACAAAAGCCCTCCACTATGAACTGTGGATATACCAAAGGTAGAGCAGAAGTGGTTGCTGGGTTTCTATTGGGGAAAGGAGATCTAGAGTCTGGTTGAAAGTGGGAACAAGCAATCATAGATTATCTTGAAGTTGCATTTGCTTAGAAAGTACACTTATGTCATATACTAATACTTATTTGGCCGAGCTTTAAAGGGTTGTTCACAGAGATTATAAAACAGATAAAGTTCTACCTCTAGGCTACCTTTTGATGATGGCACAAGTGAAGAATTCATCTCTTTCTGACTCACTTTGGGTTGTCATCTTGTGCTCACTGTATGTCAGATATTTAGTGAAGTTTTCCTGAACACTGGCAGATACCCTTTGGGTATAGATTAAGGACAAAGGGCAGTGATATACTGGTAAGCCAGCTCTCCAGAAGAAAAAAACATCCCTGACCGGTAGCATTTTCAGATTTCCATGGTGAATACCCCCATGATGGCCAATTTCAAGCTACTGACATGATGTCACTGAACGCGGAGTTGAGAAGACATGAGCGCCATCAGCTCCTGCAAGCCAGTGCCAGTTGGCTCCAGCACACCGCTGAGAAAGGGCCAAGTAACTGCGGCAGCCTCAACCCCTGCTCTTCCTTTTCTGCACAGACAGAATCATATTAGAGAAACTTCGCTATGTTCCTAAGTAAAATATTATGAAGGCGTAAGTAGGAAAGACAGGTGTGTCAGATAAACCTAGCATCACTTGCTGCTTCCTTCATTTCACCCTTTGCCTGACAAAGAGAAAGCACACTCTGACCAGCCAAGCCTCAGTCTACAGTATTGTGGTGTTTCTAAGAAAAGCAGGTAGAAAAAGGGACAAGTCAGAAGGAAAGTATTTATCTTCTTAGAGTATGTGACAATAAGCTAGGGAGAAAATATAAGAGTTTGTATGGACAAACGGAAAGCAAATGGCCTCTGTAAAGAAAACAAGCTGGAGTTTGAACTGAAGTCAATGTTTTGTTCTTGTTTTCTTTTCTTTTATTAGAAATCAAGCTTAGTTCATAAGGATATTGACTTTCTCATCTTCCTCACACTCCTCGTTTCAGCAGTCCTCTTGGCCAGAGATGCCTCATGGGAGAGCCTGGGTCTGGGATATTTCGGTAACAGTTACACTGATATGTTGATACAGTCAAGGATCTCTCTGTGCTCACTATGAGGTAACTGCCTCGAGCACAGTCCAAAAAGATGATGTCAAAGATATATACAAACAAACAGTGACCTTGAATACTTCCAATGCATCTCTCATGGAACAAGCAAAGCAATGCTCACTGGTCACGAGCTTCATGATTTGCTGAGAACATATTTGAGCTGGGGAAGAACTGTTGTTAAGAATTAGTCATCAGTAATGTTTGCTAAGAGGCTAACTGGACATTCCAAAGAAATTAACTGCTCACTGGACGTTTCAAAGAAATTAACTGCTTGCTTTGTGCCTCAGCTTCTCCATCTAAGGCAGGAGACCACTAACTGTTACCTTTTTCACAGAGGTAAACTATGAGGGTTCATGAATAAATTTATTGAAGAGAAAGATTTTTTTTTAGAGTATATGATGGCTGTCTTAGTCATGTTGCATTGTAACAATTTCTGCTTATCTCTGTTACATTCTATTATTGTGACACAGTGACAGCCCAAAGACAACCAGTTATATTGTCATGAACTCAAGAATATGCTTCTTCCAGGTGTGCTTAGTTGGATGTCTGCCAGTGGATCCTTTTGGACAGAAAATATTAGCCAAAGAGGGGTTAATGCTTCATCATAGATTATGTATAAATAGTGAAGATATAAATGGTAGAGGATTATAATTTTTGTCACTCATTGAACTATGGGATAAATCTAACATCTGGACTTCATACTTTGAAGCAAGACTATTCAGAGCACGTGATGAATATATTCCGTCCAGGGACTTTGCTTTTCTCTTCTTACTTTCCTTTATTCCACAGAGCTTTGATTAGAAAGCTTTAGATAAATTTAACCCAAGTAAGGGATAAAAATGGAAACAGAAATTATACTTATTTTTGTCTGCATATTACAGCTTTGTTGTACTTACCATTTCCTTCATCCCATAAGATTATAAACTGCTTGAAGGTTAAAACAGCCGAATTTACTTTCATAACCCCTACAGCAATTAGCCAGGGCTTACATATTATATACGTGTGTAATCAGATTAAACTAAGAAGAAAAAAGGAGGGTGTGAGAAAATGCAATGAACACCAGCATATCATATTGATCTCCTGGAAAAGGTAGCCCACTCTGTCTCAAATAAACAGAAGGATGTAAAAAAAAAGTAGACCAATCTCTCTAAAATCCTCAGAACTCTTAAGGACCCTCTAGAATGTTGTATCTACTCATGAGCTCTTCATTAAGATGGAGAATTTACATTATTTTCCAAATATTACAGAGAAATCAGGAAAGCCAAAAAGTGACTAAAAGTTTCAGAAACTAGATAAATTTTGAATGATTCTAATAGGAAAGTTCTGCCAAAGACAGGGGTTATAAACAGGCTGCTGACCAACTTGATAGGCCAATATCACATTCTCCCCAAATAACCTCTTATGAAATGCCTCCAGATCTCAGAATTCTCACCCTCAGCATGTTAACACAGAGTTCTACATCATAGCAACTCCCTCAGCTTGTTGAGAGGAGGAAATCTAAGCTACTAAACCCTCTGAGAAAAGTTTAAAGGGATAGCAAGCCAATATAGTCGTGACTGGAGAATGCAATCCCATGTTTTCTGTTTCTTGAAGTATAGAACAATAGCAACAATGTGAAACATAGTAGAAGTCCTTAATATGTACAGGAGGGCAGACACAGGACAATGAAAGGTAAGTTACTCTTTTTTTTTTTTTTCTTTTCCAATTACAGTTGATATTCAAGAGTAAACTATTCTTAGTACTGTAGAACAAGTGGAATATTCAGTCCTTGGCATTAGTCGAGCAGCTCAGATTTGAAAAGGCTTTAGGTAAGTAAATGGATGATCAATTTATAATAAGATGCTAAAAAGAATTTAGAAAATATTTATGCATAAGACTAGCCTTTGAGTATAATGTCCTAGAGAGTTAGCAACTGCCATACTCTTCCAAAAAGGTCGCTGGGGACCTGCAATGGACTGAATGTTTGTGTTCACCACAAATTCACATGTTGAAATCCTAAGGTTCAATGTGCTGGTATTAGGAGGTTGGGACCTTTGGGAGTTGCTTAGATCATTGGGGGTGGAGCCCACATGAATCGGATTAGTACTCTTATAAAAGAAACTCAGCAAAGCTCCCTAACCTCTTCCACCAAATGAGGACACAGGGAGAAGTTGCCAGTCTGCAACCCAGAAGAGGGCCTTCACTAGAATCTGACCATGCTGTCACCCTTATCTTGGACTCCCAGTCTCCAGAACTATGAGAAACAAATTTCTATTGTTCATAAGCTACCCAGTCTATGTTATGGCAGCTCAAACACACCAAGACGGGACCCCTATCCAAAATAAAACTCTGAGTTAGAGGGAGCATGCATTAAACTAGTGCATGGTAAGTTCTTCCTAACACTAAAATACAAATTAGGCCGTTCTTAAGAGCTAATTCTCAATTAAAGAGGAAGATATGTCAGCAAATCCTTCTTATTAATACAGCATCCAGCAAATATTTCTTGACAACCTACTGAATGCAAAGCACTATGGATATCCTATCTCCTACTGGAGTCAATAAGAAAATATATGCATTTGTATGACCATATATTATTGCTATAATTGTTTGCTTTTCCTGTCAATATAGAAGCCAAGATTTTAGAAGTTTGAACTTGGTTAGAAAAAATAATAACACATACACACACACACACACACACACACACACACACCGGGGGTGCCAAAAATGTACACATTTTAAGAGATGTTATCTATGAATTCCTTATTTATTTTTTTTTTTAAATTGGGGAAGGGGAACAGGACTTTATTGGGGAACAGTGTGTACTTCCAGGCCTTTTTTTTTTTTCCAAGTCAAGTTGTTGTCCTTTCAGTCTTAGTTGTGGAGGGCGCAGCTCAGCTCCAGGTTCAGTTGCTGTTCTAGTTGCAGGGGGCACAGCCCACCATCCCTTGTGGGAGTCGAACTGGCAACCTTGTGGTTGAGAGGACGCGCTCCAACCAACTGAGCCATCTGGGAGGCAGCTCAGCTCAAGGTGCCGTGTTCAATCTTAGTTCCAGGGGGCGGAGCCCACCATCCCTTGCAGGACTCCAGGAGTTGAACCGGCAACCTTGTGGTTCAGAGCCCACTGGCCCATGTGGGAATCGAACCGGCAGCCTTCGGAGTTAGGAGCATGAAGCTCTAACCACCTGAGCCACCGGGCCGGCTTCTCTATGAATTACTTTTTGAAGTTGAATTGAATTATGGTAGCAATGTGTAGTATGACATTTGCTCAAAAGATGGTGTTAATCAAATGAATGCTAGCATCATTCATTGTATTTAATAGATTTTTCCTTTTTTAAAATGTGTATACATTTTTTTGCCCCCCCCCACACACACACACATATATTTGCACTGAGTAGATGATATAAATAAGATAGGGAAATAACTTCTGGGTTGTTGTTTTAAAGAAATTCATTTTGAAAATAGAGTGTGGGTTCTTTTGACAACATTTTTGTAAATCTAAAATTATTTCAAAATAGAAGTTAATTTGCTACAAAATAAAAGTTAATTTGCTACATTGTGGCAAACATGAAAATGAGATATGAACACTATGAGATATAAGCTGATCTTTTGAAATGCCTGACTCCAAATCAATAAAATCCTAAGAACCTGGAAATTCAGGATTCCATCTGCCTTCCCAATCTTCATGGCAAGTCAGCTAGGTTTCCTGCCAGGCCTCTGATTGTACAAGAAAGGAGAAGTTGCAGATGAAGAGAATTTTCACTATAGTTGCGCTTATTGAAGATATTTAACATTTATACTATTAAAAGTTATGCAATCAGCAACAGAGAAATGCTGTAATGGCAGATAAGATCAGCTTCTTATGATCAAGAACCACATGACTCCATGAGACCACACAGGTGAGGGACCACTGGGAAGCTCCCACAAATTTGTCTCTAGCCTTTGACTTCACTGACTTCTTTTAAGAAATGGGTGAGATAGAAGAGTGAAACTTCCCTTCTCCAACTCCCATTTCTCTTACATTCCTTCCCAAAACACTCATCCACATAAATCCATGTCTGGACACACACAGAACCCTTCCTTACCCAGTGATATTAGTGGAATATCCACTCCCTGATTCCTTGGCAACACAGCTGATGAATAGAAGACCAAGGACATCCCACAAAATCTATCTTTTTACCATTACAAATGAAACAAAAAGGGAGAAAATGTTAAAAGTTAAGCTATAGAATGACCCTATCATTATTATAGTCCACAATGAAAAGTTTTGAAGTGAAAGTAGAAAGTTTCTTCATTGTTTGAGAAGATGATTCCATAACTCATTTTTCCAACTTTTAGATCAAACAAAAATGAAGAATATTAGGAAATTTGTAGTTCGAATTAATTATGTTCCTGAAACATTCATTAAGCAAAAATTTAAAATCAACCCATAGATTTTCTTTTTTTTCTTAGAAATTTTATACTCCAAATTAGACTGTTTAAAACTCTTTATAAAATCATTAAACAAAAGCAGAGTAAGAAAAAAAAGAAACACAAATATTTATAAATGTTTATGCCAAAAGCATTAGCATTACAAGTATCAATCATCAATAGAATATATCAAGGAAGTAAACAATTTTTTAAAACGTTACAAAATTCTGTAGTAAATCTATCCTCAGTCACTCACGAGTTCATTTCCTCAGCCACACGTTTCATATATTAGACTATTTTATTAATAATGGAACTTAAATGGGTTTGTTCCAGTGTATGATTGGCACCAATTTGCCCACACTCTAAAAAGACTCATTTTTAAATTAAATTTGACTTCCACATACTGTTACTCTATGTGTATATTTGTAGAGATCAAAATTTGTAAGTGCTAGTCCAATAATATTCTGGGTAAAAATGTTTAAGAAAAATCATATAATTTATACCCCTCTCAGAGTTTATTTTATTGGGATTTTTACCTATAATTGTGTGTTACATCTCCTCAAACTTGCAACTCGTTAAAGAGAACCAGACTTTCATAGAGGGCATTCCACTGACTTTCAGTCCAGCATAAGGTTGAAGCTGAGACAGACAGAAATGGGACTGCCAGAGGAAGACTATGTAGTCTGACTTCCACCCCATAACTGGATCCCCTCTCCTCCCACCTCTGCAACAACCGCTGTAGCCCAAGTGTCAGCCCCTCCGACTCATATTCTGCAGAGCTCTCAGAAAAATACATTTAACACAAAAGTGTCTTTGTGTCAATTCTCTGCTCAAAATTCTGAAGTCATTTGCTATTACCCAAAAGCAAACTACAGTCCTACGTGACTAGACCCTGTCAAGCTCTCTTACATGCTCTTCCCACTTCCCCTCAAAAAACCACGCCAACAAATCTCTGTTCTCTAAACACATCAACTTTTCTCCAGGTCTCTGGACCTCTCTCATTCTCCTCCCCACCAGTAGTCTCACCATTCCTTCAAGTGTCAACTTAAGAGTGACTTTCTCTTCCCAGTTTCCCTTAGGAAAACTTAGCTGCTCCTTTCTTTACTCTCCCTGAATGTTGGTCACATATAACTATGGCAACTACCATGTTTATTTACCTATGTGTGAGCTTCTTGAAAGTAGGAACCAAGTTTTTAAATATTTTTATTCCTAGGACCTAATACAGTGTCTGGCATATTATAGGCAACTGGATATTTACTAAATACTGAATAAATGGCCCTGCTGAGTTCCCATAGCCTATATAATTGCAGATTCTATTTTGCAAAATCAAAAGACTGGTTTTGTTACCACTACAACTAATTAACAGCATATTTTTGCACATCTTTCTTTTCAATACATTTTATTTTCTTCATTCTTTCTTTTGGGACACTCCATCTGTTTGTGCTTAATACCTATTAACGATAAAAAACTATCTGATCCCTTCAATATGGTAAGATCATTAGTTTACTGAATCTTACAAATACTCATATGAAACTTTCCAAGTATCCATAGTAGATCTGTTATGAAATTTAGAGAATGATCATGCCACAGAGTATACATACTTTGAGAACTAATTTCAAAATATTTAGTCAGACTAGTTAGTTTACAAAGATAACATTTAAGAGATTTTTTTACTTGTAATCACCTAGTTTTGAAAAATTACAAAATTTTCATGTTTTAAAGCTATTGTTACAGATTTTCATGAGAATAAGTCCACACCTTGTTCCATTCACCATTTAAATCTTGCTTTTCACAGCTAAAGGCATGTACTCTGCTAACTACTGTGAAGAAGTAGTGTTTGCAGCTGCAATCATTTTAAAATGTAACAAACTCTTATACTTAACAAGCCAAAACCCAAAATGTCTACAGTGACATAACTGTTTCTTATTAATTGAATGCTGTGGATGTAACCACTACGTATCTTGGTGTAAATCTCCTTTTGTATATTTAGCCCAAAACTTAAATGAGCTAACCTACGTGTCACAGTCATTCACAGAGAAAAATGTGGTTGTATAGAATGACGTGTTCTCTGTGAATGGGACTATGCACCTCAGTGGTTTCAAATCCACGGTGGCTTCTTTAGGGGTAAACATTTAGTTTACCTGCGTTCACACCCCTTGACTTTCACTTGGACAAACCTGAAAGCTCCAGCCAACTAGAACTGCCAACTTTTGCGTAGTTTTCTACCCACAACCATCAATCTCTCCCTGGCAATAAAAGGAGACTAAACCTTGGTTTGCCCCAGTGTCACCTGGGAAGATGATGAATCTCTCATTGAATTCAAGCCAAGGATGACGTACCCCAGCAAAGTAAAACTCAGTGTAAAACGTTATACCAGTTCTATAATTTGGGGAGTCAGATTCTCTACACAGGGTGTGGCACATTGTTTGGACTGGCTAATTGAGCCAGTCTGCTAAAAAGCCGGTCCCAACCATCTGCACAATGAATTAAAACACCTATTTAAGATTTTTTTAATATTCAGTGTTTATGTGGGTATCACTAGTGTCATATCAAATGAAGTCACCAAACTTCAGTGAGGAGACAATTTGCCTCCAGAAAAAGTAGCATATTGTTCAGAGGAGATGTTTTGCCAAAAGTGAAAAAGAATTGATTGAGAAACAAAGTTGGTATGAGCATAGCTGGTCTGCAAACTTGTGTGGTATCTAGAACCTATGTATATTTTTAGCTAAAACGAGGTTTCATTGCAAGTAGGGAGATAAGAGACAAAATGACTTTAAACATAAAAATAGATTTTTAGATTTTTTTAAAGGATTAGTTCTTCTCTGCAAAAAAACATTGGTAATCAACTTAATTCCCTAAAAAAGCATTTGCAATCTTCTTCCTTGGCTTTAATTAGCAGGAAGTATCTTCGATGAAAACTTAGCTTCATCATGCATGCTAGCTTCAGCCAAAAACTGATTTTTCAAATCTCAGACGAACTTTGGATAAGGTCAGTGTTAAGAAAGGGAAACTGTGCAGGGAGCTCTGGGGTTCCACCCACCACTTGAAGAGGAAAGAAAGGAGAGCAGTGCTTTCCATCACTGGGTTTGTAGACAGGAGATTTCCTTTACCAAGCTGAGATGATTTTAAATATTCATAGGACAGAATAATAGATGGAGGTTAGTTGTCTAAGGAATAATAAGTATTGAATAAGTGTTGAAGCTAATGATGAGAACTAAAAGGAGCTGAAGTTACTTTTGCTTTGCAAGTGTATGGGTTTCTGATCAAGGAAACGTTGGAAAGACCTTTATTTTTCAACCATGGCTCGAGATATTTCTAGTGTGCCCTCAGCTAAACATCCAGGTGAGGTCACATGTACTAAATGTTCATCTTAAATGCAAATTGTATGTTAAAACGTACACAGACCCATGTTTTGTCACATATGCAAATCAGGCCTATTTTCCTATTCTTTGAAGATTGAGCCCTTAAGGAAACCAAACCAGGTATCAATACAGAAGGAAATTTCTTCAGGATCCTTCATCAACATTTTTCAAATAGAAAAAAAAAAGATGATTGTACTATCAAACTATTTCCACAGAGAGCTGTTCTCTACAAATAGATTAACACCTTCCAAAACAAATATGGAAAAATGTCTTTGTAATTTTACTTCAAAGATGGCATGCCAGACACTATATAAATTTGAAAATCTGTTTGCATTTGAGTTTTCAAATTAATTAAATTTACTTTAACCTGAGCTGGTAAATACACAGTATGAATTTTGTCACACCTCCCTCCCAGATCACTAAGCGGTTATGGCATCCTTTGAATGCTGAGCCTGAGTACATTCCGAGAATCCTCAACACATCACCCAAACCACCTCTACTAATAGATCAGAGTTTCTAGTCACAAGGATATGGGTTTGGCATTTCTGCTCTTAATTGTTTTAAAATGAAATGTGATTAATTCTTATATGCTACTACTATATAAATGAGATAGTGAATAACTCCTTTTAAAAATAGATGCCTAAGTAGCCTGGCTAAACACAAAGCTGAGCAAACCTTAACAAGAGTAGAACAGTGGAGAAAATAAATTCTAAAAGTAATGTTTATTGGGCCGACCCAGTGGCTCAGGCGGTTAGAGCTCCATGCTCCTAACTCCAAAGGCTGCCGGCTCGATTCCCACATGGGCCAGTGGGCTCTCAACCACAAGGTTGCCGGTTCAACTCCTCGAGTCCCACAAGGGATGGTGGGCTGCGCCCCCTGCAACTAAGATTGAACACGGCACCTTGAGCTGAGCTGCTGCTGAGCTCCTGGATGGCTCAGTTGGTTGGAGTGCATCCTCTCAACCACAAGGTTGCCAGTTCGACTCCTGCAAGGGATGGTGGGCTGTGCCCTCTGCAACTAGAAAACAGCAACTGGACCTGGAGCTGAGCTGCGCCCTCCACAACTAAGACTGAAATGACAACAACTTAAAGCTGAATGGCACCCTCCACAACTAGGATTGAAAGGACAACAACTTGACTTGGAAAAAAGGCCTGGAAGTACGCATTGTTCCCCAATAAAGTCCTGTTCCCCTTCCCCAATAAAATCTAAAAAAATAAAAAACACAAATATTTTTAAAAAGTAATGTTTATTTGATGCTGTGGCAAAAGTTCTAAGACACTTACTCTAAAGACACTCCCCAAAATGAGTGGCTATATCTTCAATTCTCAGCTTACAGACTCTAAAGTTAAGCATGTTTATGACCTATTCAAAATAATCACTGGAGTCCGAGGTTTGACTCAGAAATAAGATAGCCAGTTAGAACCTTATTACTCCGGTTAAAATGCACATAATTCTGAGACACAAAGTTGATGTATCTGATTATTCTAAAAGAAAATTCATTGGTGGGCTTATTAAACAATCACAAAATATTAATAGAACACTCCTTGAATTCAAGAATTAGTTGATGTAAGTAATGTAATCAATTTATACCACTTTGGAAATAATATAAGTCCAAATGCTAGTAGACTTTTTGCTCCATGTGGGGGCAGCAGGGATACAGTTGGGTGATAGGAAATGTCCATTGTTTGGTTTTTAATAAGCCATTGACTTGCCGTGATGTTTATGTTGGAGTGTTACTTTGAAATGTTGATATTGTGTAACATTATAAACAAAATTCAAAAGCAAACTGCAAAATGAGAACATTATTTGCAAGTACTATGTACAAATATATCATTAATATACTGATTAATCATTAATAATCAAAATATCAATAATTAATGATGATAAAGAGCTCTCATACATTTATACAAAACACTAATATATTAAAAAAGACAAAGTACATCAACAGATGATTCACAAAGAAGATAAATGAATTTCCACTCTAATATGAAAATATAAGTAACTTCATACATATACAAAAATACATTTAGAAAATTAATGAAATTTACAACAAAAGAAAAATGTCATTAACAGAGATCAAGTTAGAAAATTAAATACTGGTGAGATGAGCACTGTTATATACAACTCATGAAAATGTAAATTGATATGAGGTAGTGCACAAAACAAACTCTTCCTTTTCTTTCTGCAAAATAATTTGCAAAATTGTATGACGAAACAAAGATAGTCATTCATTTGGATTCATTAATCCCAATTTGTGGAGCTTTATCCTTAAGGTATAATTAGAGATGCAACTCAAAATTTATTGACAAGAATTTTTATCAAAGTTTTAATAATAGCATTAGATTCCAAATTCCAAAACATTGGAAACAACTTAGATGATCAATAGTGTGGAAACTATTAAACAAATTATGGTTCAATTATTTGATGGAAAATACAGATTAAATAAGAATTAGGTATAAAACTGTATCTTCACTGTAATGTTAATTTTGTGAATATAGTATATAAGTTATTAAAAAAGACAAAACTTAGAAAATTCATCAACCTATTCAGCAATTATTTGTGAGTGGTTAAATTACGTATGGTTTTTTTCTTTATACTTATTTTTTTCCAAGTAGTCTACAATGAATATATATTACTTTTGCATTAAAATTTATTTTTAAAAAGTACGCTATGACACCATTCAACATGAAAATGTCATATCATTATAAGTGAAAGGGATATAAGAATGAAAGAAAAGACAAAGACTGTTGATAACTGAAACTGTAGTCACAGTGGTACCTAGGTATAATTTACTATAAAATGTGTATAGTAATTTCCAGCAAAGCATGTACAGATGACACAGCAGTCTTCTTACCAGCTCAAGCCAAGACTAGTTCACACAATGGCTGGTCATCTTGGATT